>NC_134271.1:149269425-149489425 GCF_031893055.1 Leptodactylus fuscus
TTAGAAAACTTTGTACATGCCAGAGAGTTTTGTGTTCATTGTCTTCCTATCCGGACTATCGCTTTCCTTCACAAGGACACTGAAGAATTGGAAGCTCACAAGCAATAAGTTGAGATCCGTAGTCTGTGGTTCATAATAAATTTTACCACAACATTTTTTAAGGGGGCAACTAGATCCCAACTGCAGTTTATAGGGACGATCAACAAGGAATCCTGTTATTGGACATCTAAAATTCGGTAAGTAAGACCATTGCTTTTGCAGTGCCTCACCACTAGTCCATGTTATTTTATTGTATTGTATGATTGTTCCAGGAATTGTACTAAGTCTTCAGGATGAAGGCGCACTCATCTGTAATGCTCTGTATATGTTTGTAGTGTGCTTGGTGCATATCGAGAATTCTTTTGTGGTGAATTGAAACTATAATTGATCAATCATATATGGAGTAGTGAGGTTTCTAAAGGATTTTGATATTGTTCTTTATATGTTGGTTGCCATATATAGGACCAGAAGACACGGCTACAAACTGGTTCACTCATTGCTAGTAGGTGGCAAATGTCACATGAAAAATGGAAAACTTAGTTGTCAGATTATACAGATGGGAAGCCTGGCAAGTGAGCATGAGTAAAGGATAACCCCCAGAAAGTAGGGGATCAATGGGATCATCATGAAAATTAGTTTCCAGAAGGTACTTCATAATGCAGTTCATAGTCTCTCATTCTCCATGAGATGTTTGGGTTGAACCAGACATTGCTGCCACTATATATGCACTGTAGTACAGACATAACAATGGTGCAGAGGAGCATAAAATACAGTAGAATAAAATCCATGTATAACTTGTCCCGCACATGTCTCCTCCTGTACACATCTCTTATACTCACTGTAATTCCTCTATCCTGCAGGCTGGACTGGACAGAGCGGCCATCAAGTCACTGAAGTGAGGACCAGACAGACGGTTATTAGTCAGGTCAAGTTTCTTCAGGGACTGGTTATTCCTTATTCCAGAGGCCAACTGGGTGCAGGAAGTGTCTTGTAGATCATTACCAGCCAAACTGTAAGAATAAGAAGAGGAGATGTAATTTATCTGTATACAGTATCACATGCAGCAACCCAGTGGAGGGGATCATAGAGTGAGTGTAAAGATGACATGGGCTGTGCTGCCTGCCAGGCCTTGTTTGCTTCCCACACATTTCGAACCCTCCCCAGGGCTGTGCACAGACAAGGGGGGTCTTGTAGTTCTACCTGTTGGTTGGGGTAGAGGCCTTGTTTCTCCCAGGGCACTCCTTGTTGGAGAGGGGACCTCTCGAAACTGAGCTGGTATGTTGTTGTTCAGGAGAGCCCTGATGTTGATGCAGGCAATGACTTAGGAGTCCAGTGTTGCAGGGTAAACCAAATAACTCTATATTCAACAGCGTCAACAGATTCATCAGCAGCTTTGCAAAATGGGTTACAGCATACAGTTCAATACCCAGCACTTTAGACTTAAGAGATTCGCCAAAGGTAACTTAAACTCTGCAGTAATAGATGTGCTTCTCTCCTCTCCTCCTCTTGTACCACTCCCTGAATAAATAGTTAGGGGCTGTAGAGGGGCAATGAGTCCTGATAGGGAACCTGGGTACGTGGAAGGTAGGCCCGTATTCAATACTCCTGTTGGGAACCTCTGTAACTCCTATTACACAGACACAGATGTTGCTCGGTGATACTTAAAGTTCTCTCACTAACTCCGGGGCTGTCTCCGGATATATCTGGAATAAGATGGCTTCACTCTTAGCTACTAGGCGGGTGCCTGAAGTACTTTGCTGAGTTCTCCCACTGTTCCGCACAGCAGGGCGTATACAAGATGCCCTGCCCAGATAGGTCGCAAACACCACACAGGACTCTGGCACTGTCCTCTGACATCAACACTGGACTGACTTTGCAATAGCTACGGGAGAATATAAACCCTTTCTTCAACCCCGCCCAGTGGCCTGTGATTGGTCATAAGGTAGTACAACAATATTCAAACTGCAGAGAAATATACAAAGATGTGGCAGACATATTGCATTTACCATAGACCAGTGGTTCTTAACCGGGGTTTGATCGAACCCTAGACCATATGCACGGTTCATTTTGTGTACCAGTAAAAAAACATATACCTATGTCTTGAATTTGGAAAAAAAAAAATATATTTCATTTATCACTAAAGAAGGGTTCAGTGAATGTACCTATGAAACTGGTGGGTTCGGTACCTCAAACAAGGTTAAGAACCACTGTCATCCTATTAATATTATAAATGTGAAAGTTTGTGAGTTTGGATGTTTGTGGGTTTGTGTGTTTGGATGTTTGTTCCTCAATCACGCAAAACCCGCTCGACCGATTTGGCTGAAAGTTTCCACAAACATAGTTAATACACCCGATTGCGCAATAGGCTACTTTTCGTTACAATAACGCACACACGTTTGTGCCAGGACCCCCACAAAACCCAAACTCACATCACCATCTCTGCAATCTCACACACTTTGGACCATAGCAAGCCACAAAATTCATATTGCCCTCTACAGCCTCGCCCCTAACCCCACACAATCACATATACATAAACTTTACCACTTTGCCCCTCCCCTTAACGATACTCCAGGAGGTTCTCTTTAACGCTCCGGAGCAGCCATGTTTGCTGACCCCCACCGCTCTGACAATCCGCGACACCGCCCACCCATGTCAATACCCCTAGGAGGTCTAATAAATGCAAAAAAAAAAAAAGTTTTAAAAAAAGTAAAAAACATATAAAAACAAATAAAAAGGATTAAAAATTCAAATCACCCCCCTTTCCCTAGAACACATATAAAAGTAGTTAAAAACTGTGAAACACATACATGTTAGGTATCCCCGCGTCCGAAATCGCCCGTTCTACAAAGCTATACAAATATTTTTCCTGTTCGGTAAACGCCGTAGCGGGAAAAATGGTCAAAAGTGCCAAACCGCCATTTTTTCACTCTTTTGACTCTGATATAAATTTGAATAAAAAGTGATCAAAGTGATCAAAGTGATCGATGGTAGAACTAAAAAGTACACCTGACCCCGCAAAAAAAGACGCCCTATACATCCCCGTACACGGACATATAAAAAAGTTACGGCTGTCGGAATATGACGACTTTTCAAAAAAAAAAAAGTTTTAACAGTTTTGGATTTTTTTAAGGGGTCAAAATGTAAATAAAACCATATGAATTTGGTATCCCCGGAATCGTAACGAAACACAGAATACAGGGGACAGGTCATTTTGGTTGCACAGTGAACGCCGTAAAACCAAAGCCCCTAAGAAAGTCGCAGAAATGCATTTTTTTTTCAAATCCACCCCATTCAGAATTTTTTCCCTGCTTCCCAGTACATTATATAGAATAAATAATGGCGGCATCAGGAAGAAAAATTTGTCCCAAGAAAAATTAAGACCTCATATGACTCTGGGAGCGGAGAAATAAAAAAGTTATGGGGTTTAGAAGGAGGGGAGTCAAAAATGAAAAACCAAAATCAAAAAATGCCATTGACGGGAAAGGGTTAACTTCAAATACTTCTGTCCCAAAGTCACTATGTCACGTTTCTCACAACACCGAATATATAGCAGCTCAAATACAAATTAACTTCAACACAAAAGTGTCACGTATTCTCTGCAAAAACAAGATACAAAGTTACATTTCATATCCCATACCTTATACACAGTACGAAAACCTTACCCGCGCCTGTATATACCCACTGCTACAATCACCGCAGACGAAGTCGCAGGTAACAGCTAGTAGACATATAAAAGACAAGACAAACAAAACAACCCCGGGGTACAAGTGACAAACACAAAACATTTAGCAGCTCACTCTGGGATGCTGCACACACATGATAGGATTAGATACACAGCTCAGCAGTCAGTATCACACATGAGAGAATTAGATACACAGCTCAGTAGTCAGTATCACACATGATAGGATTAGATACACAGCTCAGTATACAGTATCACACAGGATAGGATTAGATACACAGCTCAGTATACAGTATCACACAGGATAGGATTAGTTGCACAGCTCAGTATACAGTATCACACAGGATAGGATTAGATACACCGCTCAGTATACAGTATCACACAGGATAGGATTAGATACACAGCTCAGTATATAGTATCACACAGGATAGGATTAGTTGCACAGCTCAGTATACAGTATCACACATGATAGGATTAGATACACAGATCAGTAGAGACTTCACATATGAAGTTGCAGTCGGAAGTTTATCTCATAGACATAACAATGGTGCGGAGGAGCATAAAATAGAATAACCTCCATGTATAACTTATCCCCCCCCCACACACACACACACGTCTCCTCCTGTACACATCTCTTATACTCACTGTAATTCCTCTATTTTGCAGGCTGGACTGGACAGAGCGGCCATCAAGTCACTGAAGTGAGGACCAGACAGTTGGTTATTAGACAGGTGAAGTCTCTTCAGGGACTGGTTATTCCTTATTACAGAGGCCAACTGGGCGCAGGAAGTGTCTGGGAGATTATTATCAGTCAAACTATTAGAATAAGAAGATGAGATTTGGGTGTTACACATGATAGGATTAGATACATAATTTCAAAACATATGTCACATATGAAGGTGCAGTCAGCAGCAGTGGCATAACTAGGAATGACTGGGTCCCATGGCGAACATTTGAAATGCCCCCTCCCCCAACTCCCTTCCCGCACAAACTGCATTCCTACACACACTATTATGACCCATAGTGGCCCCTGCACACAGTATTATCCCCCATAGTGGCCCCTGCACACAGTATTATGTCCCATAGTGGCCCCTGCACACAGTATTATACCTCATAGTGGCCCCTGCACACAGTATTATCCCCCCATAGTGGCCCCTGCACACGGTATTATCCCCCATAGTGGCCCCTGCACACAGTATTATACCTCATAGTGGCCCCTGCACACAGTATTATCCCCCATAGTGGCCCCTGCACACAGTATTATGTCCCATAGTGGCCCCTGCACACAGTATTATGTCCCATAGTGGCCCCTGCACACAGTATTATGTCCCCATAGTGGCCCCTGCACACAGTATTATGTCCCATAGTGGCTCCTGCACACAGTATTATCCCCCATAGTGGCCCCTGCACACAGTATTATGTCCCTTAGTGGCCCCTGCACACAGTATTATGTCCCCATAGTGGCCCCTGCGCACAGTATTATACCCCATAGTGGCCCCTGCACACAGTATTATGTCCCTTAGTGGCCCCTGCACACAGTATTATGTCCCCATAGTGGCCCCTGCGCACAGTATTATACCCCATAGTGGCCCCTGCACACAGTATTATGTCCCATAGTGGCCCCTGCACACAGTATTATCCCCCATAGTGGCCCCTGCACACAGTATTATGTCCCCATAGTGGCCCCTGCACACAGTATTATGTCCCCATAGTGGCCCCTGCGCACAGTATTATGTCCCCATAGTGGCCCCTGCGCACAGTATTATACCCCATAGTGGCCCCTGCACACAGTATTATGTCCCTTAGTGGCCCCTGCACACAGTATTATGTCCCCATAGTGGCCCCTGCGCACAGTATTATACCCCATAGTGGCCCCTGCACACAGTATTATGTCCCATAGTGGCCCCTGCACACAGTATTATCCCCCATAGTGGCCCCTGCACACAGTATTATGTCCCCATAGTGGCCCCTGCGCACAGTATTATGTCCCATAGTGGCCCCTGCACACAGTATTATGACCCATAGTGGCCCCTGCACACAATATTATGTCCCATAGTGGCCCCTGCACACAGTATTATGACCCATAGTGGCCCCTGCACACAATATTATGTCCCATAGTGGCCCCTGCACACAGTATTATGTCCCATAGTGGACCAACCATGAACAAATATTATAATCTGGGGTCTGAAAAGAGTATAATGATGTGAAACCCAGTGGAGGATACAAAGATAAAAAACACAATATCTTACCTCTCCCTGGCTTCTGTGCACTCCCCACTACTTTCAGCCATCTTCAATGTTAGACCAGACGTCACCAAAAAGGACCGGTGTCCCAATGCATAATGACACCTGGCCCATGTGTCTGGGACGTCACCAAATAGGCCTGCCAAAGCTTGCTGAACCACAGGAAAGGTAAGTAACAGTGTTTTTTATGTTCCCTCACATCTCCTAGCCCTCCGATCATTATACTCTGGGGTCTGAAAATCCTGCGGTCTTATTTACTGATCGCCACTCCTGCTCACTACAGCTTCCGCAGAAGGGGAAGCACACGTGGCCGGAAGCAGGAGCTAGGTTCGGTAAGTAAATAGGGCCCTTTACCTGGGGTTACTGTTAGCTGGGGTTACTTCATTAAGTGCCACTGCTACCCCAGTATTTACACCACTGGTCAGCAGTTTATCTCATAGACATAACACTGGTGCGGAGGAGCATAAAATAGAATAAAATCCATGTATATTGTCCCGCACATGTCTCCTCCTGTACACATCTCTTATACTTACTGTAATTCTTGTATCCTGCAGGCTGGACTGGACAGAGCGGCCATCAAGTCACTGAAGTGAGGACCAGACAGACGGTTATTAGACAGGTCAAGTATCTTCAGGGACTGGTTATTCCTTATTACAGAGGCCAACTGGGTGCAGGAAGTGTCTGGTAGGTTATTACCACGCAAACTGTAAGAACAAGATGAGATATGGGTGAGGTGTCTGCATAGTTTTAGAATTTATTTCAGGACATGGAATATACAGGATCAATGAGATTGTCATCACTTGCTACTGAGAAAGTTCCTTCCTATTTTATCTATTGTAAATCTCAGTCTGTGTCCCATGTGTCCTTCATTCACCTCCTGTCTGCACATTATTACATATCACGTGTCTGTTGATTCCTAAATTCATCTCCTGTTGTTTTGGGGTTTGGTTTTTTTTTTTTTAAACGTTGTTTCTATAGGGCATTTACACCCCCTACTAGATCATCATCTGGGTTTGCCCAGAGGAACAATTACAATCTCACTAACATCTCCCTCATCACTCTGCTGCCCTAAGGCCCCTGGAGCTTTGGGGAAAATCATTTTTGTCAACTAGACCAGATTAAGAAAATTTAGGCCCAAAATGCTGCCGAACTCTCGCCAACAATTGTCTCCTTCCAAGAGCCCTGGGACACCGCAGCTATATGGAGAGGACTATACATGAAATAGAATTCCCACAGTGGAAACTCTTTGTGGATTAATTGTGAGCTGTGGAAACCCAAAATCTGTATTATCTGTCGTATATTGACCTGTCTGGCAGATTCTACATTACTCAGATTCGTAAGTACATAAAATGGCCATCAAAGTAAAAGCTCCATAAACCCCTTGAGAAAATATAATTATTATTATACCTCAGATTCTGCAGGTTATGTAACACTGGTGAAAGTCTCTCTAATCCTTCAGTGTCTAAGGAACATCGAGTTAGATCGAGTTCTTCTATATTTGTGCAGGTTTCCATGATGAAAGCCAACACTGTGCAGTCTAGAGCTGACATGTGAACACCAGAAAGGTCCAAACTTCTGAGTGATTGTAATGATTCCAGCACTAGAGCCTTATTCCGAGATTCAAAGAGATAGTAGAATGTCCTGAGAAGACGTCGCTTATTATCTTCACTTTCCTCCAGCTTCTGATCTTCTAAAATATAGTTCTTCAGCCAAGTGATAACATCTCTGGAGGCCTGAGCTGCTTGTTTGTCCAGGTATCCAGTTAGTTTTGACCTGGTGTTGCCGTCTGATAGACCACACAGGAAGCGGAGGAACATCTCACCACGTCCATCAGGATAGGATTTGGCTTTTTCTAGTGATTTCTGTAACTTATCAGAATAATCAGTATAATGGACCAAGGCAGAGAAGAATTCCTGGACAGTAAGATGTAAGAAGGAATAGGTCACAGGTTCCTCCGATTCCATCAGAAAACTTGATAAGAGCTTTGACTTCTTGTCCACATAAAAAGAATCCAGATCTCGATCCTCAAAGATAATCCTGTGGTTCATGACTCCATGTTCTCCCATCCATCCGATGGACCGCAGGATCTTCTGAGCGTCATTTTTCTCCAGGCTGTGATTGGACAGAATGTTGGCGACAAATATGGCAAAGAGTTGTGTCACTGTTCTGGGTAATAATGTCACCTGCTGGTCACTACTTGTTGTCTGGAAGCTCCTGGATAATACAGTACAGATGATCCAGCAGTAGGACGGGAGGTAACAGAACGTGTACAAGGTGGCATTCTGCTTCACATAAGTAAAAGCCTTTTCTGACATTTCGGGGTTGGAGAAGAAATTCTCAAAGTAAATCTTTCGTTCTTCTGGAAAAAACCCAGTGATCTCTAATATTCTCTGGAAAATATTACAGTCAATTGACGCCAGTCTGGTTGGACGACTGGTCATTAGGACAGAACAACCATTAAGAAGAGACTTTCTCACCAAACTAACCACAATCTGACCACAATGTCCGAGCTGTTTAGGATGAGAGCACAAGTGACGTGATGTGAAATCCATTGTATGATTGCTTTCATCTAATCCATCAAATATAAAGAGAAGTTTCTCTGGATCTTGTAAGATGTTCTCCAGCTGCTCCTCCAGATATGGGTACTGATGAAGGATCATGGTCTCCAGACTAACCTTATCCTTAACTATGTTGAGTTCTCGGAATTTGAAGAAAAAGACAAAAGAGAATCTTTGATAGAGATCGCCCTTCACCCAGTCATAGACAAACTTCTGCATCAGTGTGGTCTTCCCTACACCGGGCACTCCGCTCACCATGACCATATGGGGTACAAGTCTAGATCGGTGGCACCAACGGAAGATCTTATTAGGGGAAATGCGCTGTAATTCGTTTTGTTTTTCCTTTAAATATTCATCATGTCTTACTCCGGTTTCTATGAGCTCATTCTCAGAATGTTTCCTGAAGTGTTGTGTGGAGACAATGATGAGGTTCACATAACGTGTAGAGAAGGAAAAGCTTTCCTCCCCCTTGTTACATCCTGGAGGTATGTTCTCTATAAGTTTCTCAGTTTTTGTGTGGAGATTTTTTTTGTGACAACTTTGAACTTCTATAGACAAAAAAAAAGCATGGAAAATACATTTAAATATAAGGTCTGCTAGAAAATAACGAATATTAATCATTATTGATATTATTATTACTATATAAGTCTAACTCTGAAAAGTTAGGAAGCTGTGTAATAAATGTAGAAAACAAGCATATAATGATTTGGAAAGGTCATATAACTATATGTTATTCACAAAATAACTTATAACAGATTAGCCTCTGCGTGCGACTTTGTCTGCATGTTGTTGGTGTCAATGATCCACCTATATTCAGCAAATTGCTCCCGTCGATGGTTTGCCTGCTCTGGCGTTTTGGCTGCTCTTAAGCTGTCCTGTTGCTGAACTTGTTCCTCACGCCGTGCCTGTGATTGTTCCGGCAGCTAAGTATACTGTTGGCGTCAATGATTCCCCTCTGCTCCATTTGAGGAGAACTCTGTGACTTCTGGCTTCCTTCATAGCTCTCGTTGTTTTTGAATTTTGCTACAAATTAGATTTTCTTTTTCCTGGCATGTTTAAAATTGGTAAACTGCCAATTTGGATTAAAGGTGTTTTCTCATCCAGTGTGTCAGCACTGCCTGGAGCAGATCAGATAATATGCAAAAGCATGTACACAATGGACTGAGGGTTAGCTGAGTGTTTACATATTAGAGATAACAGACCTGGGACCTGAGATAAGCTGCTGCAAGAACAGTGTAATATACTATCCTATCCTATCCTACTAATCTTAGATAATATAAATGTGAAAGTTTGTATGTTTGTTCCTCCATAACGCAAAAATGGCTGAACGGATTTGAATAAAATTGGCACAAAGATAGATTATAACCTCTATTAACACATAGGCTACTTTTTATCCCTGTAAATGACATGGCTTCGCAATTGTTATGAATTTATGTTCACATACTATATTACACTGCTCTTATCTCAACTTCTAAGAAAGACAGGGCTGTTATCTCTCTGTGCAAACACACACTAACCCTCAGTGTACAGTCATGGCCAAAAGTTTTGAGAATGATACAAATATTAATTTTTACAAAGTCTACGGCTTCAGTTTTTCTAATGGCAATTTGCATATACTCCAGAATGTTATAAAGAGTGATCAGCTTAACAGCAATTACTTGCAAAGTCAATATTTGCCTAGAAAATGAACTTTATCCCCCAAAACACATTTCAACATCATTGCAGCCCTGCCTTAAAAGGACCAGCTAACATCGTTTCAGTGATTGCTCCATTAACACAGGTGTGGGTGTTGATGAGGACAGGGCTGGAGATCAATCTGTCATGATTAAGTAAGAATGACACCACTGGACACTTTAAAAGGAGGCTGGTGCTTGGCATCATTGTTTCTCTTCTGTTAACCATGGTTATCTCTAAAGAAACACATGCAGTCATCATTGCCCTGCACAAAAACGGCCTAACAGGGAAAAGTATCGCAGCTAGAAAGATTGCACCTCAGTCAACAATCTATCGCATCATCAAGAACTTCAAGGAGAGAGGTTCCATTGTTGCCAAAAAGGCTCCAGGGCACCCAAGAAAGACCAGCAAGTGGCAGGACCGTCTCTTAAAAGTGTTTCAGCTGCGGGATTGGGCTACCAGCAGTGCAGAGCTTGCTCAGGAATGGCAGCAGGCAGGTGTGAGTGCATCTGCACACACTGTGAGGTGGAGAATCTTGGAGCAAGGCCTGGTCTCAAGGAGGGCAGCAAAGAAGCCACTTCTCTTCAGAAAAAACATTAGGGATAGACTGATATTCTGCTAAAGGTATAGGGAGTGGACTGCTGAGGACTGGGGTAAAGTCATTTTCTCTGATGAATCCCTTTTCGATTGTTTGGGACATCTGGAAAATAGCTTATTCGGAGAAGACGAGGTGAGCGCTACCACCAGTCTTGTCTCATGCCAACTGTAAAGCATCCTGAAACCATTCATGTGTGGGGTTGCTTCTCAGCCAAGGGAATCGGCTCTCTCACAGTCTTGCCTAAAAACACAGCCATGAATAAAGAATGGTACCAGAATGTCCTCCAAGATCAACTTCTCCCAACCGTCCAAGAGCAGTTTGGCGATCAGCAATGCCTTTTCCAGCATGATGGAGCACCTTGCCATAAGGCAAATGTGATAACTAAATGGCTCAGGGAACAAAACAGAGAGATTTTGGGTCCATGGCCTGGAAACTCCCCAGATCTTAATCCCATTGAGAACTTGTGGTCAATCATCAAGAGACGGATGGACAAACAAAAACCTACAAATTCGGACAAAATGCAAGCATTGATTGTGCAAGAATGGACGGCTATCAGTCACGGTTTGGTCCAGAAGTTGATTGAGAGCATGCCAGGGAGAATTGCAGAGGTCCTGAAGAAGAAGGGTCAACACTGCAAATATTGCAACGCTGCATTAACTCATTCTAACTGTCAATATAAGCTTTTGTTACTCATAATATGATTGCAATTCTATTTCTGTATGTGATAAAAACATCTGACAAACACACAGAAAAACCAGAGGGAGCAGATCATGTGACAAGAGAAGATTTGTGTCATTCTCAAAACTTTTGGCCATGACTGTACACACATCTGCATATTATTTGATATGGTCCAGGCACTGCAGATAATCTGACATGGGCAAGCATCTTTAATCCAAATTGTCAGTTTCTCAATTTTAAACATGCCGGAAAAAAGAAAAACTAATTTGTCGCAAACAACGAGAGTTATGAAGGTAGCCAAAAGTCACAGAGTTCTCCTCCAGTGCAGCTGAGGGTGATCATCTACTCCAACAACATACTCATTAAATGGCATTGCAGCGAGCTGCTGAGGTGCCGGAACAATTACAGGCACGGTGCGAGGAAAAAGTTCAGTGCCAGGGCAACTTGAGAGCTGACGAAACGCCGGAGCAGGCGGATCATCAACGCCCACAACACACTGATTATATAGCGTCCCAGCGAGTTGCTGAGATACCGCAACAATCACGCCAAAAATACGGCAAACCGAGGGCATTGTTAGCACATAGATAGTTTGTAACCTCGATTAATAGGTTACTTTTTATCTCAGTAAATGACATGGCTTCACGACTGTTTATGGATTTATGTTCAAACTAGCTTCTGCCCGCGACTTCGTCCGCGGGTTGTTGGCATGGTATGATCCACCTAAATTTAGCCAATTGCTGCTGTTGATGGTTTGCGTGCTCCAGTGTTTTGGCAGCTCCTGCTGCTGAACTTGTTTCTTGCACTGTGCCTGTGATTATTCCAGCATCTCAGAAGCTCGCTGGGATGCCATATAATGAGCGTATTGTTGGTGTTGATGATCCACCAGCTCCAGCATTTCGATAGCTGTCCTGCTGCTGAAGAATGGGGTATATAAGAAAGGTGACTGCACAAATTCCCTGTACAGGGATAAGGGTATATCCATCCTCACCCAAAGACCTGTATATATGGCAAGTTGGTATCTCTAAGGGAACCTGCCCAATTCACCCCACTCCTGGTTTTTATACTCTATTGATGACTTATTGATGAGAAAAAAATGAAATAACAATTCTTCGTTCAGCCCATTAGGTTTAAGTGGGTTAAGGCTGTAGAATTTTTTTCTTAAAATTCCCTCCCCTAATGGGGGGTTTAACCACTTCCAATACCAAAAACTTGATACTGGCAGGCTCCCCTGAGTGGCAGTTGTTCACGTGATTAGCTACAGATGTATCTGTGCCCCTGTTTATGTCACCTGTATGTCCCAGCGTTCTGCGTCTTAATTCTCTGCTGGTTTTGCCCACATACTGGATAGAGCAGATGCAGGTCAGTAGATACACTACTCCTTTAGTTCTACAGTATGCTAAACATTGGGCAGGGAACGTTCCGATATTCTTTACAGGATCGATAATTGGCATGCTCGGCAGCCACCACTTCGTATCGTGCCGGTGGTGCCCGTTGCTCCCAGCCATGTAGTGTCTAGTTGGGGGAGTAATGGCTTTGGACTAGTTGATCCCTCAAATTTTGTCCTCTCCTAAATGTGATCTTTGGAGCAGAACCAACCAAACCTCCCACATCTGGATCTAACCCTAGGATGTTTCAATGTTTCTCCAATACGGTCCTAATCTGGGTGCTGGCACAATCATATGTTCCGATAATGTGATTGAACATGGATTCATCATCACGATTACGTGGAACAAGGAGGGGCGATCTATCTTGTATGCGGGCATGATAATAGGCCCGCCTCAGAGTGTCATCCGGTAACCCCTCGAGGCAAACCTTTCTCTCAGATCGTCTGCAGCCAACTTAAATTTTCCTATCTCAGCAGTTTCGTCTTGCCCTGAGAT
Source organism: Leptodactylus fuscus (assembly GCF_031893055.1). NCBI lineage: Eukaryota > Metazoa > Chordata > Amphibia > Anura > Leptodactylidae > Leptodactylus > Leptodactylus fuscus. The sequence continues at coordinate 149,282,775 of NC_134271.1, forward strand.
ATTGCCCCTTCGGGATGCCCCTTCGTAGTGGCAGGGGATGCCAGCTTGACCATCGCAAAAGGCTATTCATGGCCGTTTTTTTTGCGCTAAATTTTTGTTGATAACCGACCATCCAGGAGTTTCGTTATTAAAGGATCCAGTGAGGTGTTACTAATCTCGTAGGTAAAAAAGAAACCAAAATCGTTCCTATTCAATATTTGAACCAGTTCCGAAAAACGTTAAGCCGTATCCTGCCATAAGATGAAAGTGTCGTCTATGTACCGTAACCAGACCGTTGCTGCGCCCAACCATGGCTCCAGTTCTGAGAACACCACGGACCTCTCCCACCAGCCCAGGTAGAGATTGGCTTAAGATGGCGCATAGGGGCTGCCCATAGCCACTCCCCTGAGCTGGTGGAAGTATTTACAGTTAAAGATGAAAAAAATATGCTCTAAGATGAAGCTGAGGAGGGCCATGGTGAATTCACTGTGACTGGAGTACTGGGTGCCCCGCATGCCAAGGAACTCCCCAACAGCCTCGCATCCCCTATTGTGAGGGATGCTGCTGTAGAGGGCCTCAACTTTGAGGCTAGCCAACAGAGTACCCAGCTCACATATAATGCCCTCCAGCTTCTAGAACACATCCGTGGTGTCCCGGACATATGATGGTAATCCGGCCACAAATGGGCATAGGATCCAGTCACAGTACACGCTGGCATTCTGAGTAAGGCTGTTAATGCCAGATACTATCGGGCAAGCCTTAAGTGGCTGTGTACCTTTGTGCACTTTAGGTATCGAATAAAAAGTGGCAACCTGTGGGTGGGCAAAAGAAATTCAAACTCAGCTTGAGAGATAAGATCCTCATCCCGGTGGAGATCCAAGGAACATGTATTGAGATAGTCAGGACCTATAAGTACCTGGGTGTGCTCCTCAATAATAAACTAGACTGGGCTGATCACCTGGAGGCGCTGCACAGAAAGGGCCACAGCAGACTCTACCTGCTCAGGAGACTGAGGGCCTTCAGAGTCCAGGGGACACTTCTTAGGGCCTTCTTCAACTCTGTGGTTGCTTCAGCCATCTTTTTCGGTGTGGCCTGCTGGGGGAGCAGTATATCAACCAGGGACAGAAATAGACTTGACAGACTGATCAGGAGGGCCAGCTCTGTCCCGGGGAGCCCCTTGGACCCAGTACAGGTGGGTGAAAGAAGGATACTGTCTGTGGTGACCTCCATGCGGGAGAACAAATCCCACCCCATGTATGGGACCTTGATGGGACTTGGCAGCACTGTAAGTGGCCGTCTGCTTCACCCCAAGTGTGAGAAGGAGCTATCGCAAGTCCTTCCTTCCAACCGTGACCAGGCGGTATAATCTACATCAGACCAATCGAAGACACTCCGCGCAGAGAACTAATGATTATGACCATGAAGACTCCCTTCTTTCTCTTCCGTTCCTTAGTTGCTATGGACTCCTAGTATATCTTCTCTTCTCAGCATATGTGTGTCTACGTCTGTAATATATTACTGTGTATCATCCTGTACCTGTATTACTATGCTGCTGTAACATACTGAAATTTCCCCACTGTGGGACTATTAAAGGATTATCTTTTCTTATCTCTTATCTTATCCCAAGCCTTAAGTAGTAATGTTTTAAGTTCTCTAGTGAATGCCTTTGTAGGGTTTTCTTGAAATATTCTATAGTCTGAAGTGTCACTAAGGATGTCCTCACATAATTCAACATATTCGCTGCTATTCAAAATCACTGTTTCTGCCCTTGACGGCCAGTTTTATTGTAATGTTTGGATTGTGCATCAAAGAGTTTAGGGCTGCTCTCTGAGAGTGAATGAGGTTGGAGTGATATTGTGGAATAATGTCTTTTATACCATTAGTTACTAGGGTCAGGGATATATCTAAGGGTCCCCCTTCATTAATAGGTGGCATCTTGATAGCTGGCATTTTAAGATCTGTAAGACCCATTCATTTTCCTGTAACAATGATGTGAGCGCCTGATGTAGTGGAATATCTTCTATGGCAATGCCCAACTCTTGTGTCTCTCTCAACTGTTGTTGAATATAGTATTTCTTCCATTTTAATTTACGGATAAAAAGATGAATATTTTTCACCCAGCCAAACGAACCAAAGTGGGTAGTTGGAACAGAGGATAAACAGTGATGGAGTAAGGTCAATTCATCCTCAGATAGGCTAATATTCTAAATGTGAAAGTTTGGATGTTTGTTCCTCAATCACGAAAAAACGCTTAACAGATTTGAATGAAATTTGGCACACAGAGTGTAACCTCGATTAAAATATAATCTACTTTTTATCCTGGTAAATGACATGGCTTCGCGACGGTTATGAATTTATGTTCATATACTATATTACACTGCTCTTATCTCAGCTTCTGAGAAAGCCAGGGCTGTCATCTCTCTGTGTAAACACACAATAACCCTCAGTGTACATGCCTTTGCATATTATCTGATCTGCTTCAGGCACTGCAGACAATCTGACATGGGCAAACACCTTTAATCCAAATTGGCAGTTTGTCAATTTTAAACATGTCGGGGAAAAAGAAAATCTAATTTGTCGCAAACAACGACAGCTATGAAGGAAGCCAGAAGTCACAGTGTTCTCCACAAGCGGACCTGACGGGGATCATCGACGCCAACAACACATGCATTATATGGTGTTGCAGCAAGCTGCTGAGTTGCCAGAACAATTACAGGCACGGTGCGAAGAACAACTTCAGTGCCAGGCCAGCTTGAAAGTTGCTGAAACGCTGGAGCATGCTGATCATCAACACCAACAACACGCTCATTATATGGTGTCGCAGCGAGCTGCTGAGATGCTGCAACAATCATGGGCACAGAGTGAGGAACAAGTTCAGCAGCAGGCCAGCTTGAGAGTTGCCAAAATGCCGGAGCATGCAGATCATCAATGCCAACAACACACTCATTATACAGCTTCCGAGCGAGCTGCTCAGATGCTGGTGCAATCACGGGCACAGCACGAGGAACAAGTTCAGCAGCAGGACAGCTTAAGAGCTGCCAAAACGCCAGAGCAGGCAAACCATCGAAGGCAGCAATTTGTTGAATATAGGTGGATCATCAACGCCAACAACCTGCAGATGAAGTTGCGGGCAGAGGCTAGTGATCTGATAAATTAATGACTTGCGACGGGTCATATTTCAAATAATTTAGGGTTCCCTCCTGTCTCAGAGTAGATAATCCGAAATCGGAGGACCTCAAGCTAACCCCCACACACACACACACCACCTCTGGAATTTCCACTAGATGAAGCTCCCCTGTTTTTACTAGCTCTATTCCTGGACGGCATTTGGGAGGTGCCCGGATTGACTTAGGTTGTACAGGAATAACTAAGACCCTTCTTAGTAAATGTCTCATCTATTGGGGAGTGAATAAAAATTGACCCAGGAAATGCCAGTCTTAATACATTCTCCTCCATTATTGCTTTCTATTGGTTTTCTGATGGTAAGTGCCCTCAGTTTGCTCTACTATTGTAATAAATATGTAATACCAATAACATAAATATAGTATAATATACCTGTCAGATTCGGTGGAAGGTAGTGTCCTTCTGTATCCAGAATAATTTTATCCACCAAAGATATACCTAAATAGAAAGAAATTTGGTAAGTTATTGTGTTATACAGTATGCATACATTCTCAGCAATCTTAACATCTTTCACATGCCACACTAAAAAAAAGTGCACAAGGGTGCGGTCCATCGTAAGCCCTCTCTGAAAAAAGAAGGGCCCCGGGGCAACACGGTGGCTCAGTGGTTAGCACTGCAATCTTGCAGCACTGGAGTCCTGGATTCGAATCCCACCAGGAACAACATCTACAAGGAGTACTTATGTTCTCCCCTTATTTGCGTGGATTTCCTCCCACTCTACAAAAACATATTCATAGGGGGAGAAAATATAGATTGTGATCCCTGTATGAGGCTCACAATCTACATTTAAAAGAAAAAAACACCCAAAACCCTCAAAGCCCTAGAAGGGTCAAGAACAATGGACTCACCATGCTGAAGCAAGGGAGACCCATCTTGCTCCTGACCTCCACATGGGCTCTCACCCAAGTGTACTACCAGGAACCTTCAACAAGGTGCACCCACCTCCACAAAAGCAGAGATGGGGTTGGTTAGCAGGGTAGGAGGGTCCCAAAAGGGAAACCGCATCTTTCAATCCTGTGACAAAAACGTGACAAACAAACGGTAAACATAGAAAAAAATATGACCCGGTCATCCCATTGGAGCTATAAAAATTACCCCTTGTAAGGTGAATAGCCAAGTAAAAAGGGATGAGTGAGCTGTGAAAGAGAAGTGCAGTGCTATGTGCCAGACTTGGTGGGATCCCACCCCCAGTCAGTTAAGTCACCCCAGGAGTCATCACCCCCTTGGGCACTTCAGCACCTCCGGCTTTCAAGCTCACAAACATCTTGGTGTTGATTCGGAGGTGCTGGCATGCCACCGTGTGGATCTCTGCCCTCCATCACTGGCGTTCTTTACCCTCCCTACATTGCGTAGACCACTCCCAATGGCGGAAGTTATTAATAACCAATGATAAAAACAGATATTATACTTCATCTGTCATGCATCAGTTCGAAACAAGGTACTATTTGGTTACGTGAGAGGCCATAGAGATGGGGTAGTGGTTGTAGTATGTTTTCTCACGGCTTGTAGAGTCTTACAGGCCATACATGCTCTGATGGGAATTGTGGGAAATAATGTGCAAATAAGGTTTCCTTGATTGGTGAAGAAAAACTGGTTCTCTAGCGTAACCCATCTACAGCTGTTTTGAGGGGTATTAGTGCAAAACAGAGTACTGGTTGGCTACGTGAGATACCATAGATGTGGGTCACCTAAATACTCCAGAGGAAGGACCACATGACCTCGTAGAAAGTCTTCACAGCTGGAATGGCCGTCCTTCCCCATCTAACAGTTTCTATATACATGTTGTTCACAGTTGATCTTCTGGACATAAACCCACATTGGTTGCTTAACCACTTCAGTACCAAGCCAATTTCTCTGGTCCAGGACCAGACACATTTTCAGGGATTTTGTATGTGCGGTTTTGAGGCTATAACATTTTTATAATTTTCACTATTCGGGGGAGTTCACACGGAGTATTGTGCCGCGTGATGTGGCACATATTCGCCGTGTGAGATTTTGCAGGCCGTATACTCTCCCATTGCCGCGTTGGTTTGCGGCCGTGATTTTGTTACACGTGTATTGCAGAGCACAGGGTTACAGCTTCCATTCCTGGCAGGATCAACCAGGTAGGTGCACGGGGCAGCATGGGGCAGACCCGGGGTCACTGATCAGACCCCGGGCTGCCCAACACCGGCACCCCTCATTACATTACATGTTTGACCGCCGGCATCTCAGGGGTTAACACCCACGATGGGACCTGGTTGAGACCAGTGTACTCTAAATCCCACAATCCTATTTTGACGATTCATATTTAGTACACACTAGCAATACCCGCGACTTCGTCCGTGGCCCCGTTCTCCCTGTGCGCAAGAAACCCCCCAACCTCCCCCCCCCCCGGACCTCCAGCAGCACCACCAAACTCAATCCCCCATTCCAAAATCCCCTCCCCCCCCCCGGACTTCCAGCAGCACCACCACCACCAAAATTGACTCCATACTCCATCCCCTCCCCCCCGGACCTCTACCACCGTACCCCGGCCTCCACCACCCAGCAGGGGACTCCCTCCCGCGCACCTAGTGTCCCGACTGTGCTGCGCAGCCTGCGGTGATGCATGCCGCTCCACGGGTAGATGGCAGTTTAGTGTATTTCGCTCCTGGTTCCTCCTCCTCTTTACAACCCCTGGGGCCCCGGCGGACTCACCCATCCACGCCGCGTGCTGGGCTTCATCGATGCCGGCACGTTTGGGACTTCGCATAAGCACTGACATGTTCTTGCTTTAGCTCGGCATCTGGCTTGAGCTGCTATAGCTCCGCCCCTGTATCGCCCGCCCCAATAAGAGAACAGCAGGAAGGCTGTGTGGCCAGCTTGAGTCTGCATAGCTCCATTGCTTGCTCCAATCAGATCAGCACTCTGACGTCATCCCAGGTCCTTCAGCCTCCGCCGACCGTGATTTCGGTGCTCACGGTTGGGCAAACCGGCAACCTACGGGGATGGTAACGTGCCTATGTTTCCTTCCGGGCACCATTCTAGGTATGTGTCAAATCTGACTGTAATCCGTTCGGCCGTATCACCGTGATTGAGGAACAAACATCCAAACTCACAAACATCCAAACACACAATCTTTCACATTTATAATATTAGTAGGATACCTTACCTATCTCAATTGTGTTTTGTGGAAAAATCTTTTTCTTCTTGTATACTACAAAAGAAAACCTGTCCTCACATTCCCTAATAGCTCAGGGTGTTAATAGGAGATTCCCAAGTGAAAGGTGGCACTGGTTTAAATCTAGGATCAGCTCTGAAGAAGATTTCCCAAGAAAAGAGAAACAGCAGCACCCAGCTCAAAGATAGCGACCTCTTAGTCAAGAAAATTGCCAAATTACTATCCGTCCATCCATTCAAAACCCAATAGGAGAAACACAGCAGTGGTGGTGGCTCATAAACTTCATAATTGTGAGAGTACAGATGTCCACGTGAGCACCATTTGACGTGCGTTACACAAGTCTGGTGTACAAGGGTAAAAGGGCCAACGAATAGAGACACTGAAGGAAGTGTCAATTTTGGTGGCAAAGCAGAAGATGTTACCATGTCCCATGTGATGAAAACGCTCCAAATTTCATACATGTTGGTTGGATATTATACAGATAGTGACATTGAATTTGATTGTGGAATATCTATATTTTGTATTGGAAAATTTACTTATTTACTTGCAGTGCATTAATTGCCTTTGCAAGGGCACACATAACCAAAACAAAACTCTTCTCGGCTGAGAACTAAACTAAACACAAACAAACTTTTCCCTGACTATACAGGAGACTGGCTACCAGACTCCCACCTTGGCAACAACGGATGGCACAGTACCTGCTTTGTATGTTCAGTCTGAACAGGTCAGCTCTGTCAGTGTGGTGCCACACTTCCCAGTCTTCACACACAGACTATTATCAGGCCTTGGTTACCCAGCTGACCTCCCTGGTGTGAGTCTTTACCAAACACCCTTTAGATGCCTGGCTGGAATGTACCTGTCTTCCCAGACCACACCCTTCACTCTCTCACAGCGGATAAACCTCCTAACAGAGTCACTAAAAGGAAAAAAGAATTTCAAAAGAAATTTGGAATCCTTGGATAACTTTTTGGAAAGAGTGATTATATCATAACTTTTGTACACATGCATGTTTGTTAATTTTTCTCTTTTGCCACTTGACATGTTTCTGAATCTAAAGAAGCAGGAAGGCAAAGGAGATTTCTTTTTTATGTCTATAATGGTTGTATTTATTTTTAAAATTCCTGTAAAAAAAATTTTTTAAAACCCTCTATGATTCTACGAGTGGGGCCTGAGAATTCACTTGCTATATGGCTGCTTTTCTGCACCCGTATTACAGATGGAAGACCCAAACCTTGATCATCAGAGGCAGAGTTGGATCATCACAGGTTTCTTTGATGCTCTAACTCAATTTTTGGTGAAGATTACTGGATAGTGATGGGGGAACCTCATAAGATTCATTTTGCAAATATTTGTGAAGCTTGACTGGAAAATTAGTTTAGACCAAACTTGTTCGTCAGGTCATGTTGTAAGTCAGAGAGTGACCAATCAATCCCATGGGAAAAAGATATTCCTGACTGACAGCTATGTAGAGTAGGATTCCTGGGAGGGAGGGGTGGCTAAACACAAGCCTTAAGAGGCTATGATAACCGTACAACTGAAGTCAGCTAACAAGGCTGGATGACGGCCATATTGCTCCTCCAAGCTTCCTGGAGACAAAGAGCTTTAATTATATGAGTATTTCATCTTTTCCTATTTTATTTGTTAGTCTGTTTGAGTGTGTGACATTTGTTCTATTCTCTTTATATATAGCACTGAACCCTTTGGGTATTAAATCATTCAATGGTACTTTGTGTTGTTCTATCAACCCATTACCCATTTTGAAGTGTGTTTGCATTTGTTTGCTGGGAGCAGTAGTGTGTGTCTTGGTTTCCTACTGGTTTTTCATCCTGCATACAATAGGTGGTGGCAGTGTGTACCTGAACAGTGTTGGGGTGTGATTTATGCTCAGTTTGTAGTCTGAGTGAAAGGTAAGTGCAATTTTGAGTGAATGGAGGGAGTTGACGCCACATCACACGCTGGAACAGCTCGTTCGTGACATTGAACCATGCGATATAAAACTGTATTTTATATATCTTATAAAAATGAATTTTTGTCTGTTCTCTATGCGCGACCAAACAACTGGACCGATCATCACCAAATTTGGTACAGAGATACTTCAGGTATCTTGAAAGGTATAACATGAGACTCGAACTCGCTCGGACGTACCGTTGCTGAGCTACAGCACTCAAAACACAATGCCCCCCCCCCCTTATCCAATACAAACCTGCAAGTCTTTCACTCATATTCCAACTGTAATACACACGGTCACTCCACATGTATAATACAACACTGAGATACACACATCAGAGGATTAGATACACAGATCAGCACACAGTATCACATGTCAGAGGATTAGATACATGCGTCTGCACACACTTCCACACACCGGAGGATTAGATACGCGCCTCTTCACACAATACCACACAGAGAGGGTTAGATACGTGCATCTGCACACAGTGCCATACGCTGGAGGATTAGATATGTGCATCTGCACACAGTACCACACATTAGAGTTTTACTCCAGGTTTCCATAGCAACCCAGTCATTTTTCTTCACTGCTGTGTGTCAGCTTTAAAGAAGCAGGGCGCTGTGGATGACACTGTTACACAAGCTCACATACACACAGCTTTACTCCAGGTATCCATAACATCTGATCACAGGTTTTTTACTGATATCCAAAATGAGATACACATAATCACATGGCGCTCATGGACACACACAAATGACATACAAAATACACCAGTGCAAAGTTGGCAATTCTTATGGGGCCACTACACAAACAAAAAATGTAATATACCCGTGTGTATATAGATATATATACACACATATATATATATATTCACATTTAAATAAGCAAAAAATTAAGAAGGGGGCAGTCACCAAAACAAAAGCTGTGTCTTTATTCCAAAATTTCCAAATAAAAACAATAGGCTGCAGCATGGGAGATAGGAGTATGCAGACAAGGGACAAGCAATAACTTTCATGCCCATTGACACTTTCTCAAGTCTCGTACATGTACCGTACCTTACAGAAGGCACCAAATATGAGAGACCTGAAGCAGTTTGTAAATGAAGAAGGCTCAAAAATTCCAGGTAAGCTTCTTGATGGTTATAGGAAACCATTGATTTCAGTTATTTTTTTTCCAAAAGGTCGGCAACCAAATATTGAGTTGAGGGTAATTATGACAGTTTTTAGAGGTTTATGTGGCATTATATCATTTTTAGCTGTGATTATATTCTATACCAATCCCTCTCTGTACTTTATTACTTTATTAAAAACTTCCCAAGGGTTGTGGAAGGAGACTTATTCTGCTGATTTTTTGAAGCTGGACTTGGAGGTTCTGAGCTGGTTCCAACCAAGAGTCATGTGATAGGTACCAGCAGTGGTGTAACTAGGAATGGCGGGGCCCCATGGCGACCTCGACCAACCCCCTCCTACTCATTCCTGTGTGCTCTATTATCCCCCATAGTGGCCCCTACACACAGTATTATCCCTTATAGTGGCCCCTGCACACAGTATTATCCCCCATAATGGCCCCTGCACACAGTATTATCCCCCATAGTGGCCCCTGCACACAGTATTATCCCCCATAGTGGCTCCTGCACACAGTATTATCCCCCATAGTGGCTCCTGCACACAGTATTATCCCCCATAGTGGCCCCTGCACACAGTATTATCCCCCATAGTGGCTCCTGCACACAGTATTATCCCCCATAGTGGCCCCTACACACAGTATTATCCCCCATAGTGGCCCCTGCACACAGTATTATCCCCAATAGTGTCCCCTGCACACAGTATTATCCCCAATAGTGGCCCCTGCACACAGTATTATGTCCCTTAGTGGCTCCTGCACACAGTATTATCCCCCATAGTGGCCCCTGCACACAGTATTATCCCCAATAGTGTCCCCTGCACACAGTATTATCCCCAATAGTGGCCCCTGCACACAGTATTATCCCCAATAGTGTCCCCTGCACACAGTATTATCCCCCATAATGGCCCCTGCACACAGTATTATCCCCCATAGTGGCCCCTGCACACAGTATTATCCCCCATAGTGGCTCCTGCACACAGTATTATCCCCCATAGTGGCCCCTACACACAGTATTATCCCCCATAGTGGCCCCTGCACACAGTATTATCCCCCATAGTGGCCCCTGCACACAGTATTATCCCCAATAGTGTCCCCTGCACACAGTATTATCCCCAATAGTGGCCCCTGCACACAGTATTATGTCCCTTAGTGGCTCCTGCACACAGTATTATCCCCCATAGTGGCTCCTGCACACAGTATTATCCCCCATAGTGGCCCCTGCACACAGTATTATCCCCCATAGTGGCTCCTGCACACAGTATTATCCCCCATAGTGGCCCCTGCACACAGTATTATCCCCCATAGTGGCCCCTGCACACAGTATTATCCCCCATAGTGGCCCCTGCACACAGTATTATCCCCAATAGTGTCCCCTGCACACAGTATTATGCCCCACTGTGGACACTCATAAACAATTATTATACTCTGGGGTCTTTTCAGACCCCAGAGTATAATAATCGGAGACCCGGGGGAATAAAAACATAAAAAACTACTGTTTCTTACCTGTCCCCCGGCTCCTACGCTGTCGGCCTCTGCTGCCATCCTTCTTCAATGACGTCAGCCGTCACGTGACCCGGGATGCAGGCCGGGTTCATGTGATGTCAGAGACGTCAGACAACTAGGAAGGAGGCCTGGCAGGATCATGGAGAGGTAAGTAACAGTGTTTTTTATGTTTCTTACCTCTCCCGGTCCACCAATCATTATACTCGGGGGTCCGAAAAGACCCCTGAGTATAATGATAGCAGCGGTAGCAGCTGTCACCGGGCCCCCAATGTCCCGAGCCCTGTGGCAGCTGCCTCTGCTGCTATGGTGGTAGTTACACCACTGGGTACCAGACCCTTTTCCTGGGTCACTTCACCTCCTCTCTCATTTTCAAAACTAGTTACCTGTGCTATGGTGTGCTAGAGCGTGGAAAGAGGAAGTTGAGTGACTCATGGAGGGTGGCTGGTTCTGATCACGTGACTCAGGGGTCGGGACCATCTTCAGAAAGTCCAGGTCCAGGTTCAAACAGTCACTAGAAGAAGTAAGTTAATTTACACATTTTGGACAACCCCTTTAAGCAACAGATTCTGTACTGTGAATAGAGTCACTGAAGTGCGTTCCTGTTGCGTCTCCTACAACATTACACAACCAATGAGTTACAGGGAAAAAAGTCATATAGAACATTACCTTCCGCATAGAGTTCACCCAATACAGCTTGTAAAGTAGTAGAGGAACGTTCCCGTTGTAGGACATATAGACTAACCCACAGCGCTATCACACCACGTCTTCCGAGGCCATGAATATCACGTAGCAGATTTTGGGCCAAACTTTTCCTGTCTTCTAGTAGACATTTGTATTTCTACGACGCAAAAGTGAGACATTTGAATGCAAGTCTAACAATGCTAAACAACAATTACAATTCCAGGCTGATGTCCCTGGTCAACCCCCTGACTATCTGCAGGTCAAAGAGACAAATACTGCAGCCATTCTCACTAACTATAGGGGTCGCAGTTGTGACTACATCCATAAGCCAGGGGGGCCGACGGGTAACCCTCACCACTCTAAGTCCCATGCACATAGACATCCAATGCTCCCCTGAGGGGGTTTCCAAATGTCCACTCTGTTCTGATGAACATAGAGCAGGTCCTATACTGCTCCATGTTATTGATCCAGAACAGTTCAGAAGCTCCCATAGAGGTGAGTACATCATAGAGTGCAAGTGTCATCCGAGTGCATTCTGTTGCAAACTCAGCCCCACATTGGATTGTATAAGTAGCCAACCATGTCTAGACAAACCTGGACAGTCCAACCCCAGGCTACTTCTGAAGAGCACTACGGGTGACCAGAACTGTTTAAAGCTCACCTAAATTTTCTGCCAGCATTTGTCCCGTTTAGACTAAAGCCCCATGCAGCAACCCCGCGGAGGAGAACGGAGAGTGTGGAATGAGAAGACACGGGCTGTGCCACCTACTAGGCCTGGAACGGTGCTCACACACTCCAATTCCTCCACAAGGCTGTGCAGACAAGGGGATCCTGCAGATCTACCTGTTAGATGTGGTAGAGGCCTTGTTTTCTCCTCCAGGGACCTCTCAATACTGAGCTGGTGTGGATTCTGTTCAGGAGATGCCCTGATGGTGATACAGGCAATGACTCAGGAGTCCCAGGTTGCAGGGTGAACCAAATAATTTTTATTGAACAACGCCAAACAGATGTTCCAGCAGCTTTGCAAGATGTATACAGCTTAGGGCTCGTTCACATCTGCGCCCGGTGTCCGTTCATGCAGGTTTCTGTTTCCTGCACAAAACTGAGCAGGAGTCGGAAACCTTCAGGACTCTTTCTCACCCATTCATTTGAATGGGTTTGAAAGATGTCCGGCCGTGAGCGCCGGTGAGTGTTTTATGCTCTCCGCTGCGAAACCGTTTTTTTTAAAATCGGACACAGAGTCGGACATGCAGGACTCTGTGTCCGGATTTAAAAAAACGGTTTCACAGCGGAGAGCAAAAAAATGCTCACCGGCCGGACCCGGTCTGACAGGTTTCTGTCTTCTTGCATGCAGAAGACGGAAAGCTCAGAACGGACTCTGGTCGCTAGTGTGAACCTAGCGTCACAGTTCAATATGAAATGCCCATGACTTAAGAGTTTAGTCACAGCATTATAGACACCGTAGTACTTAAAGGGGTATTCCCACGTCGCATACTCACCAGTCTTCACTGCTGTAAAATCTTCTTTCTTCCTGGTTTCTTGCATCATTTGGTGGGCGGGGTTTCACAAGTAACAGGCTGAAGGGCCTGTGATGTCATCAAAGGTCCTTAAACACTATATGCACAATATTGGACTATGAAGTACAGGCAGGAGCAACTCCATTCTGTTACATACAGAGACTGCCTGTCTCTGCCATAATGAACACAATTGAATTAGCTAACCTGATAACTGGGAGAACAGAAGAAATGAAAGCAGCTCCTCTCCCCTCTCTGCTAACAGGAAGCTAGGTCACGTGGTGCAGACACAGGAATAGCTAGATACACAGGCTCGCTCCCTGCACTTAGCCACTCCTCCCTCCCCCTTGAGAGCAGCAGATACATCACTTGACTCAGGAGCAGCTAGGTCAGGGCTGTGGCCACAAAGAATTGAATAAAGTAAGATAGTGGACAAACAAAGCTGATTTGCTGAAGCAATGTATTTAGGAAAAGTCTTACATCCACATTAACCAGCAGTATAGATAGGATCCTTGTGATGGGACAACCCCTTTAATGTACTTTTCTCCTCCTCTCATACCGCTCCCTAAATTAGTTAGGGGATAAAGCGGGGCTAAGAATCCTGATAGGCAAAACGGGTTCCTGAAAGGTAGGCCCATATCCAATACTCCTGTCGGGTACCTCTGTAACTCCTAATGCTACGGACACATCCAGATATCCTCTGGAATCCCCAAAGTTCTCTCACTAACTCCAGGGCAGCCTCCGGATGTACCTTGGAATAAAGTGGCTTCACTCCTAGAGCCTGGGATGATGCTGAACTCTGCTCTCTGCAACCAGACACTGGGTTTGATCTGAACTAGACTGGACTGGACTGGACTAGCTGGAAACAGCTACTGGAGACTATAAACCCGTTCCTAGAACCCCACCCAGTGGCCTGTGATTGGTCATGAGGTTATACAGCATTATATGACAGTGCATCTATGCAGTAATATGGCAGACATAATGCATTTACAATAGACATATAAAAGACAAGACAAACAGGACAAACAGGTATATGAAACAAACACAACACACTTAGCAGCATTGCTCGGGGACACTGCACCCATATTGTGGCATTCAGCAGAATAAACCGCAGCAGAAATGCAAAGTGCAGCCTTGCAGTGCTGGAGGCCTGGATTTGCATCATGGCAAGGACAGCATCTGCAAGGACTTTGTATGCTCTCCCCATGTTTGGTGGTTTTCCTCCGGGTACCCCGGTTTCCTCCCACACTCCAGAGACATACTGATAGGGAATGTAAATTACGAGCCCTATATGGGACAGTGACTGACAATGTCTGTAATCGCCGCAGAATATGATGGTGCTATGCAAGTAAGCATAAAAAATGGGTTTTTTTCAAGGGTTTTTAATTGCCTTTTTGATGTGTTTTCCATATAGATTTAATAAGGGAAGAAAAGCGCTAGCGTCTCCACAGCATTTCCTAGTGAATGGGCTGAGTTGCGATATGAAGCTGTACAAATGCTGATATGATCTGCTGTACAAATGTAAGGCACTGTGCTTGGTAAGTATTGAAAAGACTGCAGTGCTCATGGTGGGAATGAGCTAAAAAAAACAATAATAAAAAGTCAGAGGTGTAATCCTAAATCTCCTTGGCCATAATGGGATATATGTGACAGAGCCCTTCAACTACCATAGACAGGTTTAATTTTGGTGTCTTGTTATGTGACAGAGAGGACTTTGGACCCCTCATACTCCAGGCTCTACTTCTGCACCTCCATTAAACTCTGCAGTCCTTAGGAGAAATTGTCATGGTGGTGTGGGCAATAATGAGAAGAAAGGGAAGGCTTTCAAGAGGGTGTAGCTCCTAGTCAGCGCCGCACCTCCCATGAGGCGACCTGAAGCGACCGCTTCAGGCGGCGCTATGCCAGGGCCCCGGGGAGGACGGCATTTTTGCTTACCTAAGCCAGTCCAGGACAAGCTGTCCTGGACTGGCTTAGTGTCACCGAGCGGTGGATTGGGGAGCACTGCTCCAGCGGCCTCCCCTCACACTCAGGCAGAGAGCAGGTCCTCTCCGTGCCTGCTCTCTGCTGCTAACGTCACTCCGCCATGCCCCCTTCCCTCACCCCGCCCCCTCCTCCCAGGGGGGGCGGCTTTCTGTGGTCCACCTCGGTCGGCAAAAAAGGCAGGTTCACCCCTGCTCCTAGTCAGGGTCTGTTCAACCCAATCTATCCCCTTACAAGAAAGGTTGTCACGCTATGTTTTCTCACCTCAACATCAGGGATATTTCGGGACTTGAGTTCATGTAGAAGTGAGTGAGGACTCGTGTTCTCCACAATGTAGAGTAGATCATCTTCAAAATATTCATATGTGAGTCTCAGGGCATGATCTTTATATTCAGAAAGTTTCTTGTAAAATTCCTGGGTCTCATCTGCTGAAGAAATAAAAACACAACTCATCGACTCATGTTATCACAGTGATGGCGGCCATCCATACAACCATTCATGGCACAATGACACTTCAGGGGCCGATAAGTCAGTCAATAGAAGGCAATGGCTTCCTTTCCTTGACCTTTAGCATTGTAATCATCAGGGCAGTCCAGGGCCAACAGAACACTACATAGGGTACCATGGTCAGGGTCCCACAAAGTGCAGATGGAAGATGGGAGAAGATTAAGGGATTTCAAGGGTCCCTCTGAAAGGATCTCATATGCCTGACCATTTCATATGGACAGCCTTGGCCCTATATGAGACATCACATGATCCTCAGACACCCTGGCAAACAATACATTTTGTAGAGGGAGGCCGCAGCCAGCATATAGGACGGGACAGGTTCTTTAGTAATAGAGAGAGGGTCTTTGCAGCTGCTCTCCACTCTGGCTCATAAGGGTGAGGGTCCCTAATGGAAGATTCTATTCCATTGCCTAGTGGGGTCTTCTAAACCAGACAACTTATTTTAAGGCTGAGCTGTTAGTGGGGTAAAGAGGATATTTTAGTAGTGGTAACGGTTGCAATTCAAAGATGAGACCCCTACCATCATTAGGTTCCTGGTGCATTCTTGGGTCCACAATCACGTCTCTGCAAGATAAGACTTTTGTTTTGATTTACAGACTGAAAATCCAGGTTGCCATAAAGATGTCCATATACCTTAGAGCAAACGTATGATCAACAGCTGTTTCTCCTGACCCCTCTATACACGTGTTCGGGGGCTTGGCTGAGATGGGAATGACTCTTTACACTGTGTATTAATATAAAAATATCTAAATTTACCTACAACCTTGGACAAGTTGGTATACAAAGCTGGCATACTAGTCAACCAATAGAGTCACTTTCCTAGCCAAGGCACTTTTTGGGGTGTAACTACCACGATAAATGCTGTAATGGCTGCTATAGGGTCCACAACTCTAATCCTGCTCTGATCTCTGCATCCTATTGAATACAATAGAATTTTGGGATTAATTCTGATTCTGCCATATGAACGGTCCCTTAGGCCTCGTTCACATCTGTATCGGTAATCCATTAGGTGGAGTCCATATGGTAAGCAATGTGCAGTGAAAGCACACAGACCCCATAGACTATAATGGGGTCCAAGCGCTTTCCACAAGATCTCCGCACGAGTCATGCGGACAAAAAAGTAGATTGTGAAGTGATTTTCTGTCCACATATTCCATGCGGAGATTGCACGGAAAGCATATGGACCCCATAATAGTCTATGGGGTCTGTGCAGGGGTGAACCTACCTTTTTTGCTGCCCGAGGCGGATGACAGAAAGCTGCCCCCCCCTCCCCGGGAGGAGGGGGCGGAGCGGAGGGGGCGGGGCGGCGTTAGCAGGCAGGGAGAGGACCTGCTCTCTGCCTGAGCGTGAGGGGAGGCCACTGGAGCAGCGCTGCGTCCACAGGGTCTCCCCAATCCACTGCTCGCTTCCCGTGCCGGGCTGCCGAGACGGTGACGCTAAGCCAGTCCAGGACAGCTTGTCCTGGACTGGCTTAGGTAAGCAAAAATGCCGCCCCTCCCCCCCCAAGGCCCTGGCATAGCGCCGCCTGAAGCGGTCGCTTCAGGTCGCCTCATTGGAGGTGTGGTGTTGGTTCTGTGTGCTTTCACTGCACACTGCTTGCTGATGTGTTCGGTAGTCCTTTCTGGGGGGTCCCCATGCAGACTCCCCCAAACGGATTACCGACACAGCTGTCACGAGACTTGAGACATACACATCTAATCCAACACAACCACACACAGCTTCCCAGTGAATGAGCGCGCTACAGTTTCACATACCCTGCAGCCATGTTAGGCCTTGTTCATGATGCAATTTTCACATACTGTTTGTGAAAAACAGATCCAATTAGTTTTTTTTTTTATTACAGTTTACAATGTCTCTGGGTCTGTGATAAACGGACAGGCATCATCTATTTGTGATTCGTGATATTCAGGATTTCATAGGCCAGAATTGGTCCATGGAGAAGGAATGGAGCCCATTAAAGTCACTGGGTGCCCATGCGGCCTTTGACTTACAGGGGACCACCTCCTCCTCTTTTGCATTAGTCAATCGGCTCGCTCCACTGATGTCAGAGCAATTGTAGTTTTTTTCTCCTTTGTAACCCTTTCATTACCAAGCAATCATTTCTGTTACTATAACCCCTTCCCCCCTCCACAGCCATTTCTTCAATTTTTGTTCTTACTCCCCTCTGTCTATAGGCCATAACCTTTTTATTGCCTTGTTCACAGAGCCATATAAGGGGCTTCATTTTTGTGGGACAATTTGCACTTCATGATGGTACCATGTATTATGCCGTATCATGTGCTGAGACGCTAGAAAAAAATTCAGAATGGGGTAGAAAGAGAGAAAAACTGCGTTTGTTCAACTTCCTTCAGGGCTTGGTTTTTAGGGTGTTCACTGTGCAACTAAAATGACCTGTCCCCTGTATTCTATGGGTTGGTACGATTCCGGTGCTACCAATTTCATATACATTTTTTTCAATATTTTGCCCTTTAAAAACACGGACACAGGGCTACATATTCATGAGGGTCAGAGGGGCTCATCATTACTACAGTAATAGACCTTACTCTATACTGTACAATGACAAGCCTAGAACCTTCAATAAGCTCCCATCTGTCATAGTAACGGATTGCTGCCCAGGATTTTGTCCCAGGACTGACGATCCACCTCAAAATGGGAGCAACCATGCGCTGCCGGGATGATGGTGCCTTGGTCATGTTTGGAGTTTAGGAAGGTGCGGGGGGATATCGTCACTCCATAGGGAGAGATCACCATATAGGTGTGTGGAGTCTTATTAAGCCATTAGCACTCCACTGTGCAAGGGATCATGGGAAGAATATGCAAATCTGTCTTCCATGATGTAATAAGGATGTCAGTGCCTCAGTATGTGCACACCAATAGAGGGCGTTAGCTGAGGATGTGCAAGTCTGTCTTCCATGATGTAATTAGGAAGACAGAACCTCAGCCATGCACCCCTATAGGGGGCGCTCCCTTTAACATCATGCCTGACTTTCCAGAGGCCTTGTGTTCGCAACGATGCTGGGATTTTACCAGGTTCAGTATCTCAACCGAGGACAGCCGTTTCGATGTGTTTGCATCTCTGCAGCCCGGTGTAGAGAGTACTGACCTGGTAGAGGTGAGAGGCTATAGACAGGGTCGGGGGGATATCGTGACTCCATAGGGAGAGATCACCATTTAGGTGTGTGGAGTCTTATTAAGCCATTAGCTCTCCACTGTGCAAGGGATGATGGGAAGGTGGTGAAAGGTTCCTCATCCTGAATGCAGACAAATAAATATGTCTTTTCTCTTCCACCTACTCTATAGAGATTTTTTCCCCACGAACATAAACATATTTAAATTTGAAAACAATTTGTAAAATTTTTGCAAATATAATTTAAAAAATTTGGCAAATTTTAAACATTTCCTTAGGTAGGGTTCACACTATATTAATATATAGTTCTGTCCATGAGAGGCAGATGGAAAGGAGTAACACATGACTGCAGGAACAGATAGAGACGCATAGACCCGCGCAGGAGCTGTATACAGATTCAATAAAGATTTAGAAAAGCGGAAATTTTACAAAAATAAAAAGTTATATACACAACCTTGAATAAAAAGCATGGCACTTACTTCTCAAAATGCTGCAAGAATATTAGTCCTGTGTATCCCGAGGTCCTTCGCTGAAGTGACACCGGTGTAACGTGTTTTGTCTGTAGTGTAAAGGTAAGGGGCCATGTGTTTGGAGTGTTTCACAGCAGTAATAAATATACACGCCCTGCGGTAATAAACTCTAAGAATATAAACATAAGAATATGACAAAGGTCAATCATAGTGAGCGACTCCAAAAAATTTAGTTCCTCTTTTTTTTTTTTAAAGGATTGAAAATAAAATAAAAAATATATAAATTTGGTATCTCCTGAATTGTACGAACCCATAGAATACAGCTAAGCAGTGGCGTAACAATCATGGCCACAGGGAGTGCAACCAGCCCCAGAGGGGTACGGGGACCGCGGTCAACTGGAGATGGCCCCAGACCAGAATGATAGCGGTCAGGGGAAGCCAGGTTTTCTGACTGCTATATATATATGTTGTTAATGGAAAGCACTAGCCATGCCCCTTTCCAATAAATACAGGTAGTCCTCGACTTACGACGTTGATCTGTTCTTACTTGGGAGCTGACTTTTTTTCATAGGAATGAATTGACCAGCGTTGATTGGCCAGTGTACAGCATTTGGCCAATCAACGCTGGTTCTGCCGGAGGCTTGTCTGTGAGGAGGCGGAGTCTAAGATCAGACCACAGCAGTCTCCATTGTGGTCCGATATTAGACTTTGCCTCCTGGCCAGCGTTGATTGGCCGAATGCTGTACACTGGCCAATCAACGCTAGCCAATGCATTCCTATGAGAAAAAGTAAGCTCCCGCATAAACGCAAGCTGCCAGCTCTCCCTGTACAGTACGTGATTTAGTGTGCAGCGGCTCGAAACCGAGGAAGACTGTACTGTACTGTATATGGTACAGTATTCTTCTGTTCCGAGCCGCTGCACACTAAATCACGTTGATCCATTCCTACGCGACGTCTTATGGTATGTTTCCGACTTACGTCGAAATTCGGTTTACGACGACGCGTAGGAATGGATCAACGTGATTTAGTGTGCAGCGGCTCGGAACCGAGGTAGACTATACCATATACAGTACAGTACAGTCTTCCTCGGTTTCGAGCCGCTTCACACTAAATCACATACTGCACAGGGAGAGCTGGTAGCTTGCGCTTCTGACGGAGATGACTTTTTCTCATAGGAATGCATTGGCCAGCTTTGATTGGCCAGTGTACAGCATTCAGCCAATCAACGCTGGCCAGGAGGCGGAGCCTAATATCGGACCACAATGGAGACTGCTGTGGTCCGATCTTAGACTCCGCCTCCTCACAGACGAGCCTCCGGCAGAACCAGTGTTGATTGGCCAAATGCTGTACACTGACCAATCAGCGCTGGTCAATTCATTCCTATGAGAAAAAGTCAGCTCCCAAGTAACAGCAAGCTGCCAGCTCTCCTCACTAGCAAAGACAAGCCTGCTGCAGAACCAGTGTTGATTTGCCGCAGGCTCGTCCTTGCTAGTTGGGAGTGCTGGCAGCTTGCTGTTACAAGGGACCTACTCGCTCATCTCTAGTCATAACCATGAAACGTCGTAACCCGAGGACTACCTGTATCAGCCCAGGGGAGGTGACTGGGCTCAGCATTCTCTCCAGGGCTCTTCTGGCTTGTCAATGACGTCATGTACCCCATACATCAATAGTCCCCAGCAATCACATGGGGTGTGCTGATGTAATGATGTTATTGTGACCCATGTTACCACTGAGGCTCAATCACAGACCCCAGCAGTGACATTTGGGGCACGTAAACTCAGTTTCAATCAGAAAAGGACCAAGGAAGATGCTGAAGACAGCTAGAAAGAGCAAGGATGCCCTTAGAGGTGAAACAAGGTGAGTATAAGTGTTTGTTGTTTTTAATCACTTCCCCTGGGCCTCTACTTATTATAGAGGTGACCCCAGAGTATAATAATAACACCAGCTCTGGGAGGAGGGGGACTCTTGGAAGCACATTGTACTGTGTGGGGACCACTGTGGAGAATCTGACACTGTGTGAGGGCCACTATGGAGCATATGATACTGTGTGAGGCCACTGTGGAAGATATGATACCATGTGGGGGTCACTGTGGAGCATATTATACTGTTCCAGTATTGTTTACATGCCGGGTGCTGCGCTGCTCACCGTATTCTTGATAACTGCAGTTGTGGGTTCTAAAGCTGTATCCCTTTCAAGTACCTGAGATATTACTGCAGCCCCCATAACCATCACTATCAAGAATCCCCTCTAGGAAAGGAGTAGAGGAGCCCAGAGAACATAGTAAACACTTACACTTACCTCTCTGGGATCCGATGTTACTCCTAGCAGGCTTTGGGCCTATATGGTAATGTCCCAGACGTCACATGGTCTGGGATATTACCATATAGGCCCAAAGCCTGTGCTAGCAGTACTATATAGGCCCGAAGCCTTTGCTAGTAGTAATAGCCTGTTACTGCTAGCACAGGCTTTGGGCCCAAAGCCTGCTAGGATTAACATCAGATCCTGGAGAGGTGAGTAACAGTGTTTATTATGTTCCCTCATCTCCCCTGGGGCTCCAATTATTATACTCGGGGGTCTGAAAAGACCCCTGAGTATAATAATAGTTCATAGGTGGGCAATTGTGGGGCATAATAGAGCTTGAAGGGTCCACTGTGGCCCCTGTAACCTCTATTATGCCCCACAGTGGCCCCCCCTGCACCCTCTATTATGCCCCACAGTCCATTGTGCCACAATATAGGCTGCAGGGGCCGCTGTGGGAGATATATACACACATATATATATATATACAGTATATATGGGTTGGGTGCGTGGAGAAGTGAGGAGTCAAAGATGTTTGTTTTTTTTTAATGTAGATTGTGAGCCCCACATAGAGCTCACAATGTACATTTTTCCCTATCAGTATGTCTTTTTTTTTTTTTTGGAATATGGGATGGAAATCCATGCAAACACGGGGAGAACATACAAACTCCTTGCAGATGGTTTTTTGCCCATGGCGGGATTTGAACTCCAGCGCTGCAAGGCTGCAGTGCTAACCACTGAGCCACCGTGTGGCCCCGAAAGATGTTTGTTTTTCAAACTTTACAGAGTCAAGTCACAGCTGGAAGAAGTGGTCATGGCGGTCCAAAGGGAAGAGACTGTCTCCTGTGAGTATTACTTCGCAAAACATTACTGCATTGTATTTATTGGAATGTTACTGCTAGCATCCCCAACCCCCCTGCTGTCTGAGGCGGATGATCAAAAGATGAACAACAGCCCCCCGTATTGAGCGGAAGAAGATGTGAAGAAGACCTGTTCAAGAAGATGGAGTCGTCGCTGGAGAGTTCTCTCGCAGCATTGGGGACACCCCCAGTGCTGTTTGAGCGCTGGGGTCCACCCCCAGTGCTGCAAGAGAACTAATTTGCATACCAATGAAAACCGGATTATATACCGAATGGTGGCGCGGAGAAGACATCTAAAGTAAGGAGATGAATAGCCTTTATTAACAACAACAACAAAATTTTACCTTGTTACAGACAAGTATATAATGCTTTATTTTTTTGGCTCTTCTTACATTGGAAGAGTCACTGACTTTCTACATGGTCTTCTGCTCTGGAGATCGCAGGTACACCTCATTGTCCTGTTCTAAGTTCAGTTTTGGACTGGGGTTCCTTGGGCCCAACAAATGATTCTGGTTGTCCACTGTCTCAAACAATCCCTAGGAAGTAGACCATAATACTCTTCATATTTTGATGTCTTCTGCTGGGCCATTATTGTGTTAGAGCCTTGGTTGACAGGAGAATCCTCTAGTACTCTGGTGGGTCAGTCCATCACTGTCTAGGTCCATTACAAAGGGTTTCAGTTACTGGAGATATCATTGACAAAGGACATTCCTAGTCTAACTTAGATCACCTCCTTTATTATAACATAAGATGTCTCCTCACATTCTTTGGTGTCTTCTACATCTCCCTGCCGCCCATCCTCCTCCAGCGCTTGTTGTGTGCCTCTGTTGTTCCTCCTGGCAATTGGGCAAGTTACAGGGATCCTCCGTCCCACTCTGTGCTGACTGTCTTCTCAATTTTGTATCTTCTTCTGCTTGAGCTGGACTTGCCGTGGTGGGTTTCTGTGGTCCTCCACTCACATATACAAATATACACAGTGGTCTCCATTTGTTGCTTCCTGTCTATACTGCTGGAATTGTTAAAATTTGCCCTCGTGGCCTGGGCCTCCTAAATCCGCCACCATACCTACCTCCACAACCCATAAAAAGGGCGGTGGCAGGCTCTCTCAGATGAGTCGCCCGCAGTAGACCCCCGCCTCTGAGCGCCTGCAGGGGTTCGCCAGATCTGTCACCCCTCCTGCCCCTGTCTCACCTGCTGCCTCTCATCCTGGCCCATCCATGGCAGACGCTGAACCTACTCTGAAACAAGTTACCGCCCAACTGCTGGAAGCGATCCAGGCTGGAACTTCCTCCTTAACTGGCAAACTCAAGGAGGTTAAGATTGACCTAGGCTTACTTCGTCAGGACTTTCAAACTTTGCGGGGCAGAGTGGGCGCATTTCACAAGTGGAGGACTCCGTTCAACCCCTTCCTGCTGAAATCCGAGAGTTGGAGCGGGCGGCGAGCCTCTGGACACAAAGAGCTGATGACTTGGAGAACAGATTACGCCGCAACAATCTACGGATTATAGGTCTCCCGGAGCGGGTTGAGGGTGCCGACCCTCGCTCCTTTGTTGAACAGTGGCTTTGTGACACCCTCCCAGGGGCGCACTTCTCCTCGATATTTGCAGTTGAACGGTCTCACAGGGTCCCCGCGAAACCCCCCCCAAGAGGCTCCTACATGTCCTTTTGCTGTCCCGTCTGATTAACAGTACAAAATTGATTTTGTAACCTCACTGAGCTTTGAACTTCATAGCCAGGTGTATCCAATCATTTAAGTATTTAAGGTGGCCAATTGCAAGTTGTTCTCCTATTTGAATCTCCTCTGAAGAGTGGCATCATGGGCTACTCAAAACAACTCTCAAATGATCTGAAAACAAAGATTGTTCAACATAGTTGTTCAGGGAAGGATACAAAAAGTTGTCTCAGAGATTTAACCTGTCAGTTTCCACTGTGAGGAACATAGTAAGGAAATAGAAGACCACAGGGACAGTTCTTGTTAAACCCAGAAGTGGCAGGCCAAGAAAAATATCAGAAAGGCAGAGAAGAAGAATGGTGAGAACACTCAAGGACAATCCACAGACCACCTCCAAAGATCTGCAGATGGTGTCACTGTGCATCAATCAACAATACAGCGCACTTTGCACAAGGAGAAGCTGTATGGGAGAGTGATGAGAAAGAAGCCGTTTCTGCAAGCACACCACAAACAGTCGCCTGAGGTATGAAAAAGCACATTTGGACAAGCCAGCTTAATTTTGGAAGAAGGTCCTGTGGACTGATGAAACAAAGATTGAGTTGTTTGGTCATACAAAAAGGCGTTATGCATGGTGTCCAAAAAAAAACAGCATTCCAAGAAAAACACTTGCTACCCACTGTAAAATTTGGTGGAGGTTCCATCATGCTTTGGGGCTGTGTGGCCAATGCCGGCACCGGGAATCTTGTTAAAGTTGAGGGTCGCATGGATTCCACTCAGTATCAGCAGATTCTTGAGAATAATGTTCAAGAATCAGTGACGTAGTTGAAGTTACGCCGGGGATGGATATTTCAGCAAGACAATGATCCAAAACACCGCTCCAAATCAACTCAGGCATTCATGCAGAGGAACAATTACAATGTTCTGGAATGGCCATCCCAGTCCCCAGACCTGAATATCATTGAACATCTGTGGGATGATTTGAGAGCGGGCTGTCCATGCTCGGCCACCATTAAACTGAACTGAACTTGAATTGTTTTGTAAAGAGGAATGGTCCAAAATCCCTTCAACCAGGAACTGATTAAAAGCTACAGGAAGCGACTAGAGGCAAAAGGAGGAGCTACTAAATATTACTGTCACTTTTCTGTTGAGGTGCCCAGACTTTTGCACCGGTCAAATTTTGGTTTAATGCATATAGCACATTTTCTGTTAGTCCAATAAACCTCATTTCAATCCAGAAATATTACTGTGTCCATCAGTTATTAGATAGATCAGACTGAAATGGCTGCTGCAAACACCAAACTATTTAGAACTAAAAATGATTAAGATTAATAGGGGGGCACAAACTTTTTCATAGGACTGTAGCTTCACTGCGCTATTTTCTTGAGAGAGTGCCCAGAACAAGATCGGTTTTAGGTGCACTTTCTCCCCCGTTGTTAGTAGCCATGGTACTAGCATGCCCAGTATTCCAAGACAGTTTACAGTCTTATACACCTCTTGCGGGTGTACGGTTTAGTTTTGTTTGTGTTTTTGATTGTTCCCTGATCTGCTGTGCACCATCATGCCTCTATGCCCAGATGCTTCAGGCTTGTATTTATTGGGACGTAGACTACTATGGCATTGCTTAAAGTCCTTTCCTGGAATGTGAGGGGTATGGATAGTCCGCGCAAGCGCTCCACCATTTTTTCCCGGATTAGACAGGTGAATCCTTTCCTTGTGTGCCTCCAGGAGACCCACTTGGCGTCCGAAAGTTTAACGTGGTTACAGAAACCGTGGGTTCAGTGGGCTGCCCATTCTACTCATACTACCTTCTCCAGAGGGGTATCTGTTTTAGTACATCGTAGCCTTCGGTGGGAGCCGGGGTTGGTTGAGAGAGACCTTGAGGGATGTTATGTGTATGTGCAGGCATGGCTTGATTCAATCTTATATGTGATACTGGGTGTGTACTTGTCCCCTGCATCTTACCTCTCTGTACACCTGAAGGCAGCGCAGTTTGTATCTAGATTTCCCGAGGCAGTGGTGCTCTGTATGGGAGACTTTAACAAAGTAATGAACAATGCTCTGGACTGGCTTTATACTGGTTCAGATTCCCCACCTCCCGCCCCACTTCCATGGCCAGGTTGGTTCTGGAACTGGGGTGGCAGGATCTTTGGAGGATTTTGTTTCCCAATTCCAGGGTTTTCTCCTGTCACTCTGCCCATAGACATGCCCTGTCCCGTATAGATTACGTTTTTGGGAATGTTAAAGCTTGTTCCAATTTGCACTCAGTCTCTTACTTACCCAGGGTGCTTTCTGACCACTCCCCCCTACTGATAGTTGCGACTCAATCTAGCAGAGTCACCATAGGTCAGCTCTACCGTATACATCCGCTTTGGCTCAAATTATTTCTACCGAATGACCGGATACCTGACCAGTTGCGTGTCTTCTTAGCGATTAATTCCCCCGATACTTCCCCTTCTCTCCTATGGGAGACCACTAAGGCATATCTTAGGGGTTGCATTAAGTCCTCCATTTCTTTTGTCAAGCGGGAATCATCGTTGCTGGAGGACAGTCTAGTGGCTCAGTGTACCTCCTTGGAGGCAGCCTACGTCGCCAACCCGACTGACGATACTAGATCCCAGTGGTTGATGGCTGGCAGACAATATTTCCACTCCCTGCATGATAAGGCCCATAGGTCCCTCTTTTTCAATAAGCAAAGATTTTACGAGCTGGGTAACCAATCAAGTAGCTTGCTGGCCCACTTGGTACATCAGAAAACTGCTTCCCCTGCCATTCTTCGTGTGCGCTTGGACACGGGTGCCACGATATCTCATAGCCAGGGCATCCGTGATAGGTTCCACCAGTATTATAGCAGGTTATATATCTCCAACCTCGTGGTTTCTGAGCGGGAGATGTCTGATTATGTTGATTCCATCCCCTTTCCCACATTGTCTGCCGACCGGCGTGCTTTTTTGGACGGAGGCGCTGACCGGCATGGCCAGTGGGAAATCTCCAGGCCCCGATGGCATCCCTGTGGAGGAATATGCTCAGTATAAGGATGTGCATCTTCCTGTGTTGCTGGAGTGTTACAAGTCTGCTTTTGAGGGCCACAGTCTCCCGGCGTCCGTTTATGATGCTACCATTATCCTGCTTAAGCCAGACAAGGACCCTCTGGACTGTGGCTCTTATAGGCCTATCAGCTATTGATTATAAACTCTTGGCTAAAATGTTGGCTAACAGGCTTAATCTGGATCTGGATCCTGGACTTGGCTCACTTGGACCAAACAGGTTTTATGCCAGGTAAATCCACGTCTGATAATCTTCCACGTCTGATAATCTTAGACGCATCCAGGTGGTGGCTCAGATTGGGTCGGTCTCTTCTGGCAGCTGGGCGATAGCCTTTTTAGATGCAACCAAGGCCTTCGATTCGGTTGAGTGGCCCTTTCTTTTACAATCCCTACGTAAATATGGATTTGGGGAGGGCTTTATTACTTGGAAGTCACTTCTGTACCGATCCCCCAGAGCGGCGCTGTTCATTAATGGTTCACTGTCCCCTTATTTCTCGTTGGGTAGGGGTACGCAGCAGGGCTGTCCACTTTCACCGTTGCTGTTTACCTTAGCCATAGAACCCTTGGCCAAGCTTATTCGACAGGACCCTATATACCGGGGTATATTTATTGGCTCCCGGGAGGAGAGAGTCATGCTTTATGCCGACGACCTCCTCCTCTTCCTGTCTGATCCTTCTGTGTTCCTGCCCCGCGCCATGGAGCTGATAGATGTATTTGGTAATTATTCAGACCCGCGTACTAACTGGGCTAAATCTTCCTATATGCACATCGGCCAAGCTTCAGCAGCGGTGGTGGTGGGGGGGAATGATCTGTGGGCTGCAGATAGTCTCGTCCTGTAAATATCTTGGTCTCATACTCCCTAGGGACCATAAGCGGTTCCTTGATTTGAACATATTCCCTCTCCTTTCCCACTTTAAGATTAAGTTTCAAACCTGGGCTGCATTGCCCCTATCTGTGGCAGGCTGGATTAATCTTATCAAAATGACTGTCCTGCCCAAGAGTCTATATGTATTGAGCCACTCGACCATGCCCGTGCCCCTCTGCTTCTTTAAACAGTTGGATTCCCTTATTATCTCTTTTGTGTGGCGCCACTCTAGACCTAAGTTGAGGCTATCCGCTCTTCAGAGACCGAAACAGCTGGGGGTGCATCTCTCCCCGACCTGTTCCTTTACTATCTAGCTGGTCAGCTTCGCTTCGTTAGGCCCTGACTTTCCCCGGAGCAGCTCCGGGGCCCAGAGGCGCATTTGGCCCATCATCTGGACTTGTGTACCCTGTGGCTGGTGTTAGAAAATCCTCAACTATTTAGGGGCAAACTTTTGCCTCTTCACACTCTGGCGGCACAGGTCTGGAAGCAGGCCCGGAAAGTGTTTTCCTACTCTGAAACCCCTGAAGAAACCCCCTTGTGGGACAATCCTGGTCTGCCTGACCTTTATGGGTTACCTGATGCCCGGTCTTGGTCCCGGTATGGTGTACTCTTTCTTTCGGACCTATATGTACAGGGGGTCTTTGTTACATTCAATTCCCTTTCTACCTCACACGAGATTCCCTACCACCAGTTTTTTCGTTTTCTCCAGATTTGTCATGCTCTCTCCTCTCTGTTTCCTATCCAGCCAAGTGCCATTTCCGAATACCCCTTGATTGGTATGCTCAGGGTCCATGGGATCTGATTTCTGCCCTTTACGAATATCTGATTTATGCTAAAGTGTCCTTGGCTGAGACCCCGGCCCTGATGCGCTGGTGCACCAATATCCCGGAGCTGATGGATGAAACGTTTCAGGGTATTTTGGAATCTCCTCTCTACGTTTCTCCCTCGGCTAACAATAAGTCGGTTCAATTGTTTATCTTGCATCAATGTTACCTGACCCCGACTCGCCTCCACAAGATGGATCGTTTGCCTGCCTCTAATTGCCTCAGGTGCCCGCACTCTCGTGCGGACTTCTGGCATATGATGTGGAATTGTCCGATTGTGCAGGCTTATTGGAGGGGGGGGGGGGGGGGGGGATCTCCTGGCAGACGTCCTGGGCCGTGCTGTCCCATTTTCTCCTGAAATTTGCTTATTTGGCGTTCTGGATGATGAGACCTGGCACCATTATGTCCGGATATTTCTGCGAGAAAATTTATTCTATGCCAGGAAAACTATTGCCCTCCGGTGGATGGCCCCTCGGTCCCTGTCGGTGTCTCAATGGCGCAAACTGGTTAAGTCAATCCTCCCCTTCAACCAAATTATATACAAAGGCAGGGACTGCCCACAGAAATTTACTAAGGTCTGGGGAGCGTGGTGTGCTTCTCATGCCACCCAATATTCTGCTCCCTCCATGCGCTCAGCATTGGGAACTTACATATGCTGAGTAGAGACGTCTGCTGGGTGGATCCGTTGCCCCTTACCCATGGGTGAAATTGTGTATTTGCTGACACTATAGTACTAGAGATGAGCGAACACTAAAATGTTCGAGGTTCGAAATTCGATTCGAACAGCCGTTCACTGTTCAAGTGTTCGAACGGGTTTCGAACCCCATTATAGTCTATGGGGAACATATACTCGTTAAGGGGGAAACCCAAATCCGTGTCTGGAGGGTCACCAAGTCCACTATGACACCCCAGGAAATGATACCAACACCCTGGAATGACACTGGGACAGCAGGGGAAGCATGTCTGGGGGCATAAAAGTCACTTTATTTCATGGAAATCCCTGTCAGCTTGCGATTTTCGCAAGCTAACTTTTCCCCATAGAAATGCATTGGCCAGCGCTGATTGGCCAGAGTACGGAATTCAACCAATCAGCGCTGGCTCTGCTGGAGGAGGCGGAGTCTAAGATCGCTCCACACCAGTCTCCATTCAGGTCCGACCTTAGACTCCGCCTCCTCCGGCAGAGCCAGCGCTGATTGGCCGAAGGCTGGCCAATGCATTCCTATGCGAATGCAGAGACTTAGCAGTGCTGAGCCAGTTCTGCTCAACTACACATCTGATGTAGCAGAGCCGAGTGTGCATCAGATGTGTAGTTGAGCAGAACTGGCTCAGCACTGCTAAGTCTCTGCATTCGCATAGGAATGCATTGGCCAGCCTTCGGCCAATCAGCGCTGGCTCTGCCGGAGGAGGCAGAGTCTAAGGTCGGACCTGAATGGAGACTGGTGTGGAGCGATCTTAGACTCCGCCTCCTCCAGCAGAGCCAGTGCTGATTGGTCGAATTCCGTACTCTGGCCAATCAGCGCTGGCCAATGCATTCTATTAGCCCTATGAAGTAGAGCTGAATGTGTGTGCTTAGCACACACATTCAGCTCTACTTCATCGGGCTAATAGAATACATTGGCCAATCAGCGCTGGCCAATGCATTCTATTAGCGTGAGCTGAGTTTGCACAGGGGTTCTAGTGCACCCTCGGCTCTGCTACATCAGATTGCTACATCTGATGTAGCAGAGCCGAGTGTGCACACTCGGCTCTGTTACATCTGATGCACACTTGGCTCTGCTACATCTGATGCACACTCGGCTCTGCTACATCTGATGCAGCAGCAGAGCCGAGTGTGCATCAGATGTAGCAGAGCCAAGTGTGCATCAGATGTGTAGTTGAGCAGAACTGGCTCAGCACTGCTAAGTCTCTGCATTTGCATAGGAATGCATTGGCCAGCCTTCGGCCAATCAGCGCTGGCTCTGCCGGAGGAGGCGGAGTCTAAGGTCGGACCTGAATGGAGACTGGTGTGGAGCGATCTTAGACTCCGCCTCCTCCAGCAGAGCCAGCGCTGATTGGTCGAGTTCCGTACTCTGGCCAATCAGCGCTGTCCAATGCATTCCTATTGGAAAAAGTTTATGTCACAAAAATCACAATTACACACCCGATAGAGCCCCAAAAAGTTATTTTTAATAACATTCCTACCTAAATAAAGGTTCTCCCTAGCTATCCCTGCCTGTACAGCTATCCCTGTCTCTTAGTCACAAAGTTCACATTCTCATATGACCCGGATTTGAAATCCACTATTCGTCTAAAATGGAGGTCACCTGATTTCGGCAGCCAATGACTTTTTCCGATTTTTTTCGATGCCTCCGGTGTCGTAGTTCCTGTCCCACCTCCCCTGCGCTGTTATTGGTGCAAAAAAAGCGCCAGGGAAGGTGGGAGGGGAATCGAATTTTTTTGGAGTTTGCCACGTGATGGTCGATTCGAATCGAACACATCGAACAGCCTGATATCCGATCGAACATGTGTTCGATAGAACACTGTTCGCTCATCTCTATATAGTACCCTTCCGTTTTTGCATTTTTCTCTGCTCGTGGTGGAAGGGCGGGGGTGGGATGGTGGCGTGGCAGTTCTTTGATTGTTTATTTGTGTTGTTTTATTCCTTTTCCTGTTCTCTACATGTTTTTCTTGATTACCCTGTTTATTTTGTTGCATCTCCTTCAATAAAACGAGTTTAAAAAAAAAAAAAAAAAGATGTATTAACCATCGAAGCCCTGCTCATCACACATCTAACGTCAGGTTCATTCAGTAAGATATCTTCAGATTTTCTCTGCATCTTTCCAGATTTCTTATGGCTTCCTTCTCCTCTTCAGATAAACCATTGAGCTTCATACTGGAACAGAAACAGACCCCTGGTATTATCAGAATGGTAAGAATTTCCTCATGATCTTACATTACTGAATCTGGACAGTCTTGAGTTTTTATCACTAGAACTGGTGATACTGGGGGATTTATTATCATAATGATGCCAAGAGGTCACATGACCCTTCTATAGACACTTATGTCAGGCACAGCTTGTCTCTGTAATCTATAATGAGGCTTTTAGGTACAAAGTATTCTGACTCACTACTGTATAGATACCTGGTGATGGCCAATGATGGGTATAACCCTATTACAGGCCCCTATGCCGTAAATGCTCCAGCCATAGGCCCACCACACAATAGAGGGACCCCATACAGGCCTGCAAAAAGGTACTTTGGGCCCTTACCTACTGGATTTTGATATATCTGTCCATGGTAGCTACCACTTAGGTCTCCAAGGGGTGCAAACCAAGTCTGTGAGGAGTTGGTGACATCATAGACTCAGGGTGTTTACAGGGAAGACCTAAAAACAAGAGTTCTGGCTTCCTTCCACAAAAGTAATGATCGGAGCTCCAGAGGATGGAGGGTTTATTAGTAATAAAGCTTATCTAGTGCAGGGAATAACTACGTTAGCGTTATTAAGAGGCCCCCACCTTTAAATAGCACAGCATGTGAGGTCCTGCAAACCAGAACTGAAATCTACACCAGGCCGTGGGTAGCCTTCCAGCTATTACACATGACGGCTTTTTTGCGCAAGTTATAGCAAATCTGGTAGATCAAGGAATCCTCACACTTGGCCGCCTTAGTCCCTGTCCTGCTCCATCCACTCTTCGCAAAAGTATTAATATGGTCGGAAAAAAGGAGATTGTGACCTATTTTAGGTGGATAAACAGCAACAGCATCAGCAGTTTAGTAACTCCCCCCCCCCCCCCAATAAATTTTACCTGTACAAACTGAATCCACATTGAGAACTCGGACAAAAACATGCATGCAGTTTTCCACATGTCCATCAATTTCGAAATAAGTTAATTTTTTCAAGTAAAATGGAGAAAAACTTTAACACTCTAGTAAGTGCCATGCAGAAGGTTGGACACTCCTGGTCAAAATGACTGTTAATGTGAATAGCTAAGCTGAAAATAAAATGAGTCATAACATTACAGATGACACATTCCCAATGTATTTTTTGGAAAAAATACATATTGTCATATTTTACACTTTCAAAATAACAAAAAATGAAAATGGCCTGAAGCAAAAGTTTGGGCGCCCTGCATGGTTAGTACCTAGTAGCACCCACTTTGGTAAGTATCACAGCTTCTAAACTCTTTTTGTAGCCAGCCAAGTCTTTCAGTTCTTGTTTGAGGGATTTTCATCCATTCGTCCTTGGAAAAGTCTTCCAGTTCTGTGAGATTCCTGGGTTGTCTTGCATGCACTGCTCTTTTGAGGTCTAGGCACAGATTTTGAGGGCCATGGTAAAACCTTCAGCTTGAACCTTTTTAGCTAGTCTGTGGTGTATTGTGACGTGTTTAGGATCATTATCCATTTGTAGAAGCCTCCTCCTCCTCTTCCTCCTCCTCTCCATTTCCAGCTTGTCTACAGATGGTGTTATGTTTGCTTCAAGAATTTGCTGAAATTTCATTAAACCCATTCTTCCCTCTACCTGTGAAATGTTCCCCGTGCCACTGACTACAACACAACCTAAAAGCATGATTGATCTGATCTTTCCCTATGCTTAGTGGTTGGAGAGATATTCCTTTCCTGAAATTCTGTGTCCTTTTTTCCTCCTCTTCATACTTTTGATCATTGTGACCACAGAGTTATATTTTATTCTCATCGGTCCACAGGACTTGTTTCCAAAATGCAACAGACTTGTTTAGATATACTTTTACAAACTTCTGACGCTGAATTTTATGGTGAGGACGCAGCAGAGGTTTTCTTCTGATGGCTCTTCCATTTAGGCCATACTTGTGCAGGAGTCTCTGAACAGTAGAACGATGTACCACAACTCCACAGTCTGCTAAATCTTCCTGAAGGTCTTTTGCAGTCAGGCGGGGTTCTTATTTGTCACTCTGACAATCCCACGAGTAGCTCTGTCTGAAATTTTTCTTGGTCTTCCAGACCTTATCTTGACCTCCACTGTTCCTGTAACTGCCATTTCTTAGATACATTTTGAATTGAGTAAAGGGCAACTTGAGAACACTTTGCTATCTTCTTATCGCCATCTTCTGCTTTGTGACCTTCACCATTTTCATTTTCAGAGTGCTCAGCAGCTGCTTAGAAGCCATAGCTGTTGTATTTTAGTACAAGGTTAGAGAAGACTGGCTAGTTATAAAGCTGAACAATTTGCATAACTTGGCCCTTCCTAACGATGATAGTAAACAAGCCATAACCCAACTGGCTAATTAAGATCTCAGACCTTGGTCAAAGTTTCCTGAGCACACATCTACAAGGGTACCTACACTTTTTCAAGGTACTCCTTTCTCTTTTTCACTCTAAAATTGTACTCAAACATAATAATACACTAATATTGCTTAAAATTATAGACAAGTGTGTTTAATCTTTAATGCTATGCCTAATAAAGATCATTTCATTTTCAACTTGCTTCACAATAACAGTCATTTTGACCAGGGGTGTCCAAACTTTTGCATGCTACTGTATGCGTTCTATGTTCTATTGTGTCACTTTAACCCTCTAATATGTGTTGTATGTTCTATTGTGTAACTTTCATCTTTTGATATGTGTTTGAGGAATGCTAAATCTGTACCAAAAATCAATGACAAATCTCATGGTCTTAAACTGTGACTTCACATTTTATTTGAAAGTCTATTTCATACACATATAATAAAATCCCTGTATAACTTGTCCCCACATGTCTCCTCCTGTACACATCTCTTATACTCACCGTAATTTCTCTATCCTGCAGTCTGGACTGGACAGAGCGGCCATCAAGTCATTAAAGTGAGGACCGGACAGACGGTTACCAGACAGGTCAAGTGTCTTCAGGGACTGGTTATTCCTTATTACAGAGGCCAACTGGGTGCAGGAAGTGTCTGGTAGGTCATTATAAGCCAAACTGTAAGAATAAGAAGATGAGATGTGGATGAAACATCCACAGAACATCTGTAGATTGAGAAAAGGTATCAGACAAAAAAGGAAAGGGGCCTGCATGACAGGGGAAAGGATTAGGGGTCGAAAGGGTTAAGGGAAAAGAGTGTCTGAGCAGGAAAATTGGGAGAGTGGTCAGAGGTGTTAAGAGGGGTGATGAAGTCAGGCTAGAGTCATTCTGGTCAGTTACTCACAAGAGCTGCCATGTGGGACCTTGATATGGTGCAGTTGACTGCGGCCGTGCATGGAAGCAGGGGACTGGAGGAGTTCATGGGCCTGTGGGCTGGGAACCATTTTCCCCGTGGACTGTGCACGCTCAGAGGTCGCGGCCTCCGGACAGCACTTCTCCCCTGAATATGGGCGAGGCAGAGGTCTATGAGCCCCAGGAGGGACCCTCCATGTCCGGAAGCCCAGCCCTGCTCTGCTGGCGCTGCCCTGGGCTCAAGGGCAGACTTGCCGCATCTGGAGGGAGGTGTGCTGTCCCCTCCCTCCACGTGGCAGGAGCAGGTTGGCGGCTTCCCAGGAGTCAGCTGGGGGGTGGCTCTCTCCTACCTTGGGGGCCACCAGTCTGGGCTCCTGTGCATCTCCCCGGAAGTGACGTGGCCAGCACTTCTGGTGCGGCCAGGATCAAGAAGAGTGGGACTTCTGGGTGGGTCTGGCAGAAGATGGCACCAGTGGCTCCCCAGTGGGGTGACAGGCACAAAGCTCACTGGAGATGGTATCAGCTGTGGAGGGCACTATGGACAGCAGCGCTAAAGAAGTGGGAATGCCTCCCAGAGATCTCCACTGGACAACTGCATGAAGGACCAGAGGCAGCTGATCCGGGCAGGCCCCTGATGCAGTCAGGTGAGCTGAGGGTTGTCTTTTCTTCTTCTGCTGTGGGGGTGGGTATCGCGGACATTCGCCAATTAGCTACTGATGTTTGCCATTTTGGTGAGCATCAATGGGGAGAAGGAGCCAGAACACTGTTTGGCTACATGGATGCTGTGGGGAGGCGCATCGTATACATGGTGGGCTCACGTGGCTGAGGTACGACGAGCAGTTCTGACAGCAGAAGGCAGTGCGGACAGGGCTGCATTGGGACCATAAGGACATTGCGCTATGGATGCGACTTATGTCAGTCCCATCAACATCGTCCTTTCGTGGGGGCACTGGGGGATCGAGCCCAGGAGCCGGGAACTAGGTGTCTCAGTGTAAAGATTTCTGCTGGCACTTTAACGAAAGGCATTGCAAGTTTGGTGAAACTTGTCACTTCAAACACGAGTGTTCAGGGTGTGGGGGTACCCATAGTTTTAGCAAGTACTTTAAACAAGGAAAAGGGAAACAGGTGGACATTGTTGAGAAAAGGGAGGATGCCGGTGAGGGTCAAAGCTATGCGTCGTTTCTAAGTAGGTATCCGGACCAGGGGGCAGCCGCCTTATTGTCCACCGGTTTTCATGAGGGATTCCGCTTCCCGTTTAATGCGGAGGCCCCCGCATTTAGGCCAGGGAATCTGAAGTTTGCCAGGGATCGTCCAGAGGTGGGAGGGGTGAAGTTGATAAAGGAGGTCAAATTGAGTACGATGGGGGGCCACTTTATGGAGCCGCCTTGGCCTTATTTGCATGTGTCCCCCTGGTGGGTGGTCCCTGAGCAGGATCCGAAAAATTTCCACCTCATTCATCACCTGTCTTATCCAGCAGGGGCGTCTGTTAATGATAGCATTGATCCCACCTTGTCTTCGATTTCCTATGCATCTTTTGATCCGGTGGTGACTTTGGTGTGGCGGACAGGCCCAGGACCCTTATGGCTAAAACCAACATTAAAGCTGATTTTAGGTTGCTGCCAGTCCATCCTGAGAGTTTTCATCTGCTGGGGTGTATGTGGGAGGATAAATAATTTGTTGATTGTTGCTTGCCCATGGGTTGTTCTATCTCCGGCGCTTACTTTGAGACCTTCAGCTCATTTCTGGAGTGGGTGGTTCAAGAAGTCTCTGAGCTGTCCTCTCTCATACACTACCTGGATAACTTCTTGTGTGTCGGCCCGAGGGGTTCTGCTGACTGTCTGGAGCTGTTGCGTATGATTGAGCAGATGGCGGAGCTGTTTGTGGTGCTTCTAATGCCGGACAAGACTGAGGGACCCTCCAATGTCATAAGTATGGGTAGTGGGTATTGAGTTACATTGGATGCTGATGGAGTCGCACTTGCCTTTAGATAAGCTAGAGGATCTGAGGGCTACTAAGCTGGTGTTTCAGGAGCTGCATAAGGCGCACTTCCGGGAAGTGCAGTCATTGCAGGACAAGTTGAATTTTGCTTGTCAGATTATGTGAATGGGTGGGGTATTTTTGTCGCCACCTAGCGACGCTGACAGCTGGAGTGCAATCACCTCACCACTGTGCAGCTTACAGTAGAAGTTTGGGCAGACTTAGTTGTGTGGGATTCCTTCTTGCAGCATTTAAATGGGTGGTCTTTGTGGCTTGGGTCGGTGGTGAGTAGTAGTTTCTTAGATTTGCACACGGATGCTGCTGGATCAGCGGGTTTCGGGACTTTCTTCCGTGGTCGATGGTGTGTGGAGTGGGTGTTGGCAGGGCTGGTGTTTAACTTGGTGTTGTTGGATCTGTTTCCCATTCTGGTGGCAGTGGAGTTATAGGGTTTGGAGCTCCAGAATAGGTGTGTGTGTGTTTTCACTGCGACAATAGTGCTGTGGTATTTGTCATCAATTCCCAGTCTGCTTGGTCCACTCTGGTGGTGTCCCTGTTGCGCCATCTGGTGCTTCGCTGCCTGCAATTCAATGTCAGTATGTAGGCGCACCATGTTCCGGGGGTGTTGAGTACGAGGACTGATGCTTTGTCTTGATTTCAGCTTGACAGGTTCCGCGAGTTGGTGTCGAACACGTTGGCGGAGGGCGAATTATGGCCAGTGCATTTGTGGTCTCTACAACAGGCCTTGTCAGTGTCAGCAGTGACGTGGTGCCACTATCAGCAGGTTTAGAGGGACTTGTTGTGCTATCAACTTGTCACTGTCTTTAAGCAGGCCTTTATATTGTCCAGGGTGGATTCAAGTGACTTTGCGTCCAATCCCTTCAGAATTGTGGCGGCTACAGAGGCGTCTCGGTGGCGGCTAGGAGATGATGTGGTTAGGAGATTTGGGGCGGTGGGAATCAGGTTCCTCCTGTATATTTGTCCTTCATTGCGGACTGGTGAGGGAATGGGTGGTCGTGTTGATGGACTGTTGTGGGGTTGAGGGTTGTTGTTGCTGTGGTTGTACTGGTTTGTTGTATTTCCTTGTTCTCTCTTTGTTTCGTTACAGTTCCCTGCCTCATCTTGATAATTGGCCACTCCTATGTGTTCTGGGGGGGCTTTGCGGGCCGAAGTGCTGCTGGACGGACGGCTGTTGGGCCTTGTGTAAGTAATAATTTCAATAAGTCTATAGGCTGGACAGTCAGACAGTAGAGACGTCACATATGAAGGTGCAGTCAACAGTTTATCCCATAGACATAACAATGGTGTGGAGGAACATAGAATAGAATAAAATCCATGTATAACTTATCCCCACATGTCTCCTCCTGTACACATCTCTTATACTCACTGTAATTCCTCTATCCTGCAGTCTGGGCTGGACAGAGCGGCCATCAAGTTACTGAAGTGAGGACCAGACAGACTGTTACGAGACAGGACAAGTATCTTCAGGGACTGGTTATTCCTTATCACAGAGGCCAAATGGATGCAGGAAGTGTCTGGAAGATTATTATTACCCAAACTGTAAGAATAAGAAGATGAGATGTGGTGATGTATACAGAATGTTCTTCTCAATCTATAGGTTACAAATATGCAGATAAAACGTCACTGGCTATTAGTGAAATTCATAAATGTCATCAGAGAATCCCCTTCTTGTATCTGTAACTGTAGAAATACAGAATTCCTGAATGTATAATATGTTCTAGATGGGCTTTAGCTGTTGCACACAGTTTTTTGTTTGCACACATTCTTGTGTAAGGGTATTTTGTGTAAGTTCACAATGTTCGGCACCCTGTGATATTCAGTTAATATATTCATGCATCATAATCTCTGGCTATTCTGATTAGAAGCAACGCCCTAAAGGCATCATTCCCATTAGATGAAAAATAATTTGCAGTTGTAAGGACTGTTACTATAAAATAAATGGACTCCCGAGAGGATGTTTAGAAAACTTTGTACATGCCAGAGAGTTTTGTGTTCATTGTCTTCCTGCCCGGACTATTCCTTTCCTTCCCGAGGATACTGAAGAATTGGAAGCTCAAAAACAATAAGTTATGATCCGTAGTCTGTGGATCGTAACCAAATCTACCAAAACATTTTTTGAGAGGGCAACTAGATCCCAACTGCAGTTCATAGGGATGATCAACAAGGAGTCCTGTTATTGGACATCTAAAACTCGGTAAGTAAGACCATTGCTTTTGCAGTGCCTCACCACTAGTCCACGTTATTTTATTGTATTGTATGATTGTTCCAGGAATTGTAATAAGTCTTCAGGATGAAAGCGCACTCATCTGTAATGCTCTGTATATGTTTGTAGTGTGCTTGGTGCACATCGAGAATTCTTTTGTGGTGAATTGAAACTATAATTGATCAATCATATATGGAGTAGTGAGGTTTCTAAAGGATTTTGATGCTGTTCTTTATATGTTGGTTGCCATATATAGGACCAGAAGACACGGCTACAAACTGGTTCGCTCATTGCTAGTAGTTGGTAAATGTCACAGGAATAAAGGAAAACTTAGTTGACAGATTATACAGTTGGGAAGCCTGGCAAGTGATCATGAGTAAAGGATAACCCCCAGAAACTAGGGGATCAATGGGATCCATCATGAAAATTAGTTTCCAGAATGTACTTATTCTCCATGAGATGTTTGGGTTGAACTAAACATGACTGGCACTACACATGCACTTTATTACAGACAGCATAAAATAGAATAAAATCCATGTATAACTTGTCCCCACATGTCTCCTCCTGTACACATCCCTTATACTCACTGTAATTCCTCTATCCTGCAGGCTGGACTGGACAGAGCGGCCATCAAGTCACTGAAGTGAGGACCAGACAGACAGTTATTAGTCAGGTCAATTATCTTCAGTGACTGATTATTCCTTATTACAGAGGCCAACTGGGCGCAGGCAGTGTCGGGTAGATAATTACTAGCCAGTCTGTAAGAATAAGAAGATGAGATGTGAGTGATTTATCTGTATACAGTATCACACATGATAGGATTAGATACAGCATTTCAAAACAGACATCACATATTAAAGTGCAGTCAGCAGTTGATCTCATCGATATAACAATTGTGAGGAGAACATAAAATAGAATAAAATCCCTGTATAACTTGTCCCCACATGTCTCCTCCTGTACACATCTCTTATACTCACTGTAATGTCTCTATCTTGCAGGCTGGACTGGACAAAGCGGCCATCAAGTCACTGAAGTGAGGACCGGACAAACGGTTATTAGACAGGTGAAGTATCTTCAGGGACTGGTTATTCCTTATTACAG
The DNA here is from genome assembly GCF_031893055.1 of Leptodactylus fuscus. Classification (NCBI taxonomy): domain Eukaryota; kingdom Metazoa; phylum Chordata; class Amphibia; order Anura; family Leptodactylidae; genus Leptodactylus; species Leptodactylus fuscus. The sequence goes on from NC_134271.1 coordinate 149,322,941, forward strand.
AGGCCAACTGGGTGCAGGAAGTGTCTGGTAGATTATTATCACCTAAGCTGTAACAATAAGAGGATCAGATTTAAGTGACGCATCAGCAGAACATTCAGATGAAATTCATAAATTGTGACCATGAAGAGAAAATCTCCATCAACATTAAATATCCATAAAAATATCCACGAGATTCAGCAAATCCATGTTCTAGAAAAAGGGATTTTTTTCACGCATATTTCACTGGGGGGACACAGCACCTTGGAATGTCCAAAAGCAGTCCCAGAGGGAGGAGAAAAATAAACAGCCATGCGAACAATCTAGCACACTGCTGCCTGCAGAACCTTACAAGCCAAGCTGGCATTGGCAGAAGACACAGAATGGAACTTGGTAATATCTAGTGATAGTGTGAACAGAAGCCTAGGTGGCAGCCTTGCAGGAGCCTGATTCAAAACAGCCCAGAGGCACCGACAGCCCTAATAGAGTGAGCCGTCACACGGAAGGGCGGATCCTTACTCTTAAACCGATAGGCTCCCTTAATGACAGACCGAATTCATCTGGAGATGGAAACCTTGGAAGCAGGCAAGCCCTTCCTAGAGCCCTCTGGAAGTATAAACAAAGCCTCGGAGTGTCAGAAGAGGTCCAAGAGAACTAAGTAGACCCAGACTGCCCGGAGAACATCCAGACAGTGAAGGAATGCCCACGAGGATGCTTGGGATCAGGAAAAAAAGATCGCAAGACTATGTCCTCATTAATGTGAAAAGAAGACACCATCTTAGGAAGAAAAGATGGTGGAAGATGAAGGACAACCTTGTCCTTGTGAAGAATTTTAAAAAGGAGACCGGTGAGGCAAAGCAGCCAGCTCGGATCCCTGTGAATAGAAGTGATAGTCACGAGAGAGGCAACCTTCCAGGAAAGAAAACGAAGAGAAATTTCCTTCAGAGGCTCAAAGGGAGGAGCCTGAAGTACCTCAAGGACAAGGTTAAGATCCCAAGGATCAACTGGCGGCTTGAAGGGAGGGACACAGTAAGCCACAGACCTGATCCATAAGAATAGAAAGACCAGAACCCTGATCTAAGCCAGACTGAAAAAAAGCCAGGATCCTGGACAAGGAAAAGGAAAGAGGATGACAATCTTCAGCTTCGCACCAGTGAACATAAGCCTTCCAAGTTCGATGGTAAATCTTGGCCGACTGAGATTTCCTGGCCTTGAGCATGGTCTGAATGACAGGCTCAGAAAACCCTGGATGCCAAAAGAAACATGAGATGTGTTTATCAGGCCCGCCGAGGCCAGTCTGGAGCAACTAGGATGGAAGGATCCCCCTTGACTGAGTTTTTTAGGACCCGAACAAGAAGAGGAAGAAGGGGGAACAGGTACAGAAGCTGAAAGTTCAACCAGGGGATCTCGAGAGCATCGGCAGCGAGAGCTTGAGGGTCCCAAGACCTGGCCACCTAGAGAGGTAGCTTGTGATTTAAACGGGAGGTGAAGGCCCCACCTGACACAAAGTTGAAGAAAGATTTCTTGATGAAGGAACCACTCTCCTGGATCAAGACTTTCCCAGCTGAGAAAGTCTGCTGCCCAATTGTCCACTCCCAGGAAGTGGACCACTGAAAGAGCAGGGACGTGAAGCTCTGCCCATCTCAGGGATCGAGAGGCCTCCTGAAAAGCCGCCTGGCTCCTGGTCCTGCCCTGGTGATTTAAGTAGGCAAAGGAGGTGGCGTTGTCGGACTAAATGGGGACTGTCTGACCCTGGAGGATGGAGGTCTAGTGATAAAGAGCTAGAAAGATGGTCCTCTGTTCCAGCAGGTTGATTTGGAGAGAGGTTTCGTTCGAGGACCACTGGCCCTGAACATTTAGAACTCTGAACACTTCCCCCCAGCTGGAAAGGTTGGCGTCGGTGGGGACAACCTGCCAATGAGTGGGCAAAAAAAGACTTCCCCAGGGATGCTCCCGGGGAGGAGAGCCACCAAAGAAGCTCGCGACAAACTCTAAGGGGCAGAAGAATTAAGTGATCCAGACTGAACTAGAACCTGTCCAAGCTTGCCAGAATCGCCAGCTGAAGAGGCCACGAGTGGAACTGGGCAAAGGGGATGGCCTTGAAAGAGGAGTCCATCAAGCCCAAGACCCACATGCAGAACCAGAGGGAACACAGAGACCTCTCCCGCAGGTGTAACACACTGGACTGTAGTGCACAGACCTTGGATTCTGGGAGAAGAATCCTGCCCTGACGGGTATCAAATATCATACCCAGAAACTCCATGTGCTGAGATGGCACAAGGCAGGACTTTTCCTTGTTGATGAGCCAGCTGAACCACTGAAGAAGATCCAGGGTAATTTGCAAAGTGGAGAGATTGTCCGTCCTGGAGGGAGCCTTGACCAGCAGGTCGTCCAGGTACGGGATAACAGCAACACCTCTGGAATGGAGAATAGTCATGAGAGAGGCCATCACCTTGGTGAATACTTGAGGAGCAGTGGCCATCCCATAGGGAAGGATGACAAATTGGAAATGTTGCGAACCTACCGAAATACGCAGAAAATGCTGATGGGCCAGAGCTATGGGAATATGGAGGTAAACATCTCTGATGTCGATGGACGAAAGAAATTCTCCCGGCTCCATGGAAGTGGCCATGGATCGCACTCCATATGAAACCTCCGAACACGAACAATCCTGTTGAGAGACTTCAGGTCCAGGATAGCACGGAGAGAACCGTCCTTCTTGGGGACCATGAACAGGTTGGAATAGTAATCCTGGAAATGTTCTGAAGCAGGCACGGGTATGATAACTCCCTGCCGCTGAAATCTGGAAACTGCCTTGAGAAAAGTGGCTGCGCAAGCGGAGGAAGAAGATGAAAAGGAACGAAAAAAAACCTCTACTTGGGAGGGCAGAAACTTCTATAGAGTAGCTGGTCGACCCCACCTCCCTAACCCAGGCATCCCAAACCTCCCAGAAGGCAAGCAGATGACCTCCCACCTGAGAAAACCCGGGTGGTGGAAGACCTTCATGCAGGGGAGTCTTGGCAGCACAAGACCTGAAAAACTTAGAGTGCTGCTGCCAGGAATGTCTGGGCTTGAAGGAGGGCTTCTTGGAGCGCGAATCCTGAGGGGATTGCCCTCCAAAGCGGGATAAAGAGCCCTGAAAAAAAAAACATAAACGCTGGGAATGGCCAAAAGAAGCAGGCTGATGCCTGGAACGTCTCTGGGGAAGAAGAGAACTTTTAACACCACTGGCCTCAGAAATGAGCTTTTCCAAGCCTCTACTGAAGAGACGACCCTGCTCACCCTGAGAAAAAGGAAGAGCAACCACAACCTTCTTGGAGGGTTCAGTGATCCAGGAATGGATCCAAACCGTGCGACACATAGCCACAATATTAGAACAGCGAGCCGCTTCAAAAGAAGCATCTTGTAGATATTTAGAAGCGTTTAAAATCTTATCCACCAGAAGCTGGTTGTCTTGTAGAACTATCTCATCAGAAAGACAAGCCTGAAGCTATTTGGCCCAGGTGATACAAGCGTTACTAACCCAGGAATCTGGAAAAGGGGGAGTGAAGGCAGAGCCAGCCACAGAAAAAGCTCCCTTAGTGAGAGAGTCCAACCTCCTATCAGACAGATCACTGAGAGAAACAGAGTTAGCTAGAGGTAAAATAGTGGCCCTGGAGAGCCTGGCAATAGCAGGATGAACAGCGGGAGACTTGGCACATTTGGAAACCAACTGCTCCTGAAAGGAAAAGAGAACATCTGATCTCCTGTTAGAAGACAGGGGACGGTCCGGGTGAAGCCACTGTTCCTTCAGTATATGATGAAAAGATAAGATAGGGTGACTGGCGAGGCGCTCAACAAAGAGCACTTGCGCCCACGGGGCGTACGACTAATGTGGCATACAAGCTGATGACCCACTGCCTCTGAAAGAGAAAGAAAAAATAAAAACGGTGAAAGACAGAAAGACCTGAGTCAGGTTGTGACTGCCTCCTACGACACTAGGTTTAAAACTGCCTTAGTGCACTATCTGTGAGAGGGTATAGACTGTGTAGGCGGAGCCAACAGCCTTCATTTTCCTAGTGTCTGTCTCCTAGTGGCTGGGTCTATACCCAAGGTGCTGTGTCCCCCAGTGAAATATGTGAGAAATATAACATCCTAGAATAACGTTCTTGCTTTATGGCATGTCAGAAATCGGTGAGTATTACAACACATGGAATCTACAATAGTCATAAAGGACATACCTCCCAACTTTTGAAGAACTGAAAGAGGGACAAAATGTGCGGCACGCTGTGCGCGTCGCAGCAAATTTAGCCCCGCCCACTTTTGTGTTGACTCCGCCCACTCATTAATCTTTTCAGTCACCCGTAAATTATATGTCCCCCCTCTATCTCTCCCCCAGTTTCATATACACCCTTCATCTGTCCCCAGTTTCATGTCCCCCCTCCATCTCTGCCCCCAGTTTCATGTCCCCTCCATCTCTGTCCCCAGATTCATGTCCCCCTCCATCTCTGCCCCCAGTTTCATGTCCCCTCCATCTCTGTCCCCAGATTCATGTCCCCTCCATCTCTGCCCCCAGATTCATGTCCCCTCCATCTCTGCCCCCATACGGTCAAGCTTCTCGCACAACAGCTCATTGGGGTTGAGATCTGGTGACTGCGCTGGCCATTCCATTACAGATAGGATGAAATTGGCTCCAATCAACCGCTGTCCACAGGGTATGACATGGCATTGCAAAATGGAGTGATAACCTTCCTTATTCAAAATCCCTTTTACCTTGTACAAATCTCCCACTTTACCTGCACCAAGGCAACCATAGATCGACACATTACCTCCACCATGCTGGACAGATGGTGTCAGGCTCTTCAAGCATCTTTTCAGTTCTGCGTCTCACAAATGTTCTTCTGTGTGATCCCAACACTTCAAACTTCGATTTGTCTGTCCATAACACTTTTTCTAATCTTCCTCTGTCCAATGTCTGTGTTCTTTTGCCCATATTAATCTTTTCCTTTTATTAACCAGTCTCAGATATGGCTTTTTCTTTGCCCCTCTGCCCTGAAGGCCGGCATCTCGGAGTCGCCTTTGTAGATGTTGACACTGGCATTTTGCGGGTAGTATTTAATGAAGCTGCCAGTTGTGGACTTGTGAGGCATCGATTTCTCAAACTAGAGACTCTAATGTACTTACCATGTTGCTCAGTTGTGCAGCGCGGCCTCTCACATCTCTTTCTACTCTGGTTAGAGCCTGTTTGTCATCTGTCATGCAGTAGTACACACAGTTGTAGGAAATCTTCAGTTTCTTGGCAATTTCTCGCATGGAATAACTTTCATTTCTTAGACAAGAATAGACTGTCGAGTTTCACATGAGAGTTCTCTTTTTCTGGCCATTTTGACAGTTTAATCGAACCAACAAATGTAATGCTCCAGATTCTCAACTAGCTCTAAGGAAGGTCGGTTTTATAGCTTTTCTAACCAGTAAAACTGTTCTCATCTGTGCTAACAGACTTGTTTACTAATCACGCATTAGCCTTTTTACACAGTTAGCAAACACAATGTACCATTAGAACAATGGAGTGATGGTTGCTGGAAATGGGCAAATACACACCTATGTAGATATTGCATTAAGATAAGATAAGATAATCCTTTAATAGTCCCACAGGGAGGAAATTTCAGCATGTTACAGCAGCATAGTAATACAGATAGAATAATACACTGTAATATATTACAGACGTAGACACGCATAAGCTGAGAAGAGAAGATATACTAGGAGTCCATAGCAGCTAAGGAAGAGAATAAGAAAGAAGGAAGACTTCATAATCATAATCATTAGTTTCCTGTGCGGAGTGATCTTCGCTTGGTCTGATGTAGATTATACAGCCTGGTCACGGTTGGAAGAAAGGACCTGCGATAGCTCCTTCTCACACTTGGGGTGGAGCAGACGGTCACTTACAGTGCTGTCAAGTGCCATCAAGGTCCCATACATGGGGTGGGATTTGTTCTCCAGCATGGAGGTCACCACGAACAGTATCCTTCTGTCACCCACCACCTGTACTGGGTCCAGGGGGCTCCCCAGGACAGAGCTGGCCCTTCTGATCAGCCTGTCAAGTCTATTTCTGTCCCTGGTTGATATACTGCTCCCCCAGCAGGCCACACCGAAAAAGATGGCAGAAGCAACCACAGAGTTGAAAAATGCCCTAAGAAGTGGCCCCTGGACACCGAAGGCCCTCAGCCTCCTGAGCAGGTAGAGTCTGCTGTGGCCCTTTCTGTGCAGCACCTCCAGGTGGTCAGCCCAGTCTAGTTTATTATTGAGGAGCACGCCCAGGTACTTATAGGTCCTGACTATCTCAATACATGTCCCTTGGATCTCCACCGGGGTCGGAGCACTTCTCCGTTTACTAAAGTCCACCACCATCTCCTTGGTCTTCCAGCATTAATCCTGAGGTGGTTCTGCTGGCACCATTCTACAAATCACGGTTTAAGTTTCTGTATTCCCTGTCGTCGCCATCAGTGATAAGGCCGACTATAGCAGAGTCATCGGAGTACTTCTGTAAGTAACAGCTGGATGAGTTGTGCCTGAAGTCAGCAGTGTACAGTGTGAAGAGGAATGGGGCAACAACTGGACTTTGTGGTGCCCCCATACTACAGATCAAAGTATCAGACACACAGTCCCGGGCTCTCACATACTGAGGGCGGGTTGTCAGGTAGTCTAGGATCCAGTTGGACAGGTGATGGTCCACACCACCAAGGTTCAGCTTCTCCCTCAGTAGCCCTGGCTGAATGGTGTTGAAAGCACTGGAGAAGTCAAAGAACATTATTCTCACAGTGTTCCTGGGTTTCTTTAGGTGAGAGAGAGCTCTATGAAGAAGGTGGATGATGGTGTTTGCATCTAGAATAGTCATTTACCACATTAGCAATGTTTAGAGCGGATTTCTGATTCATTTAATGTTATTTTCATTGAAAAAAAAGTGCTTTTCTTTCAAAAATACTGAAATTTCTAAGTAACCCTAAACCTTTGAACACTAGTGTACAATCAGATGTTTTTAAAGTTTTTCAAATATAACAAAAGAAAAAAAAAGGGGGAGAATAAGAACAATGCACGCAAACAGGCCGCGCCTGTAAACAAAGGAGCAAAGGAACAACCCCATCTAGCATAATGAATCGTAACATAGTAATAAGGGGAACGGGGTCCAGAAGTATAAGTGCAAAGAGAAGAATGGGCGAAAATGAGCCAGGATCCATGGTAAAGAAGGAAGAGGAACTAAAATCAAGTCGGCCTCAATAGAAACCCATTGCGTGGTAGTAAAGTCTAGAATCCAAAAGGCCCGCACCCCCCATCTTTGCAGCAGGTCAACGTCTGGTACTCTATCCTACCCCATGCTGAGCCCCATACAAACCTCCCAAACAAGGACTGAACTCTAGTGAAAAAGACGAGCGGAAGATGAATGGGGAGCATTTGGAATAGATACAAGAGCCGAGGGACCATGTCTATCTTAAGGGAGTGAATACGACCAAACCAAGTGAGAACATATGTACCATACTTCCGAAGGTCGGCCACAAGAGTCTCGAGCAATGGGAGATAATTGAGACGATACAAGTGGAAAGGGTCGGGAGGATATGGATCCCTAGGTATTGAAGGGAAGTGGTCTGACATTTAAAGGGGAAATTATCTGCAAGCTGAGCAACCTCCGTGTGGGACAGCGTAATGTTAAGGGCCACGCTTTTGGAAAGGTTTACTGTTTACTGAGAAGTCCTGTATAACTGAGTGAATGTTCAGTATCCTATTAATATTATAAATGTGAAAGTTTGTTAGTTTGTGGTTTTGTGTGTTTGTTTGTTTGTTTGGATGTTTGCATGTTCGGATGTTTGTTCCTCAATCACGGAAAAACCACTCCACCGATTTGGCTGGAATTTTCCACAAACATAGTTAATACACCCGATTGTGCAATAGGCTACTTTTCGTCACAATAGCACACATACGTTTGTGCCAGGACCCCCACAAAACCCAAACTCACACCACCATCTCTACAATCTCACACACTTTGGACCATAGCAAGCCACAAAATTCATATTGGAGGAATAAGGCAGGACGGCGCTCACAGGTCCAATAGATTTTATTAATAAGAAGTGCAATTCTTCTTATTAATAAAATCTATTGGACCTGTGAGCGCCGTCCTGCCTTATTCCTCTGCTGTTTCCCCGGTTGACACAACTGGTGCCTTTGAGACGTGCTGCTCCCCATACCTGGTATCATATACACCTTAGTACGGAGTTGTGAACGCTGTCACAACCAAACCAGGTGAGAGGCCACCAGGTCTGATACATTCATTACAATTATCTAAAAAGGTGAATAGACTATCTACACTATAAAGTGTGCTCGGTGTTTTTCTATCTTTTACAAAATTCATATTGCCCTCTACAGCCTTGCCCCTAACCCCACACAATCACATATACAGTACATATACTTTACCACTTTGCCCCTCACCTTAATGATACTCCAGGAGGCTCTCTTTAACGCTCCGGAGCAGCCATGTTTGCCGACCCCCACCGCTCTGACAATCCGCGACACCGCCCACCCATGTCAATACCCCTAGGAGGTCTAATAAATGCAAAAAAAAAATTTAAAAAAAGTAAAAAAAAAAAAAGGATTACAAATTCAAATCACCCCCCTTTCCCTAGAACACATATAAAAGTAGTGAAATACTGTGAAACACATACATGTTAGGTATCCTCACGTCCGAAATCGCCCGCTCTACAAAGCTATACAAATATTTTTCCTGTTCGGTAAACGCCGTAGCAGGAAAAATGGTCAAAAGTGCCAAACCGCCATTTTTTCACTGTTTTGATTCTGATATAAATTTGAATAAAAAGTGATCAAAGCAATAACATTTCCCGAAAATGGTAGAACTAAAAAGTACACCTGGTCCCGCAAAAAAAGACGCCCTATACATCCCCGTACACGCACGTATGAAAAAGTTACGGCTGTCGGAATATGGCGACTTTTCAAAAAGTAATATTTTAACACAGTTTTGGATTTTTTTTAAGGGGTCTAAATGTAAATAAAACCATATAAATTTGGTATCCCCGGTATCATAACGAAACACAGAATACAGGGGACAGGTCATTTTGGTTGCACAGTGAACGCCGTAAAACCAAAGCCCGTAAGAAAGTCGCAGAAATGCATTTTTTCTTCAAATCCACCCCATTCTGAATTTTTTCCCTGCTTCCCAGTACATTATATACAATAAATAATGGTGGCATCAGGAAGAAAAATTTGTCCCAGGAAAAATTAAGACCTCATATGGCTCTGGGAGCGGAGAAATAAAAAAGTTATGGGGTTTAGAAGGAGGGGAGTCAAAAACGAAAAACAAAAAATGCCATCGGCGGGAAAGGGTTAACTTCAAATACTTCTGTCCCAAAGTCACTATGTAAAGTTTCTCACAACACCGTATATATAGCAGCTCAAATACAAAGTAACTTCAACACAAAAGTCTCACGTATTCTCTGAATTACAGCAAAAACAAGATACAAAGTTACATTTCATATCCCATCCCTTATACACAGTACGAAAACCTTACCGGCGCCTGTATATACCCACTGCTACAATCACCGCAGACCAAGTCGCGGGTACCAGCTAGTACCTCTATAAATGGCCTTACAATGTTATAGGTTCAGTGATAGATACAACTACAGCTAATATAATGATATAGGGCCTGTAAAGACTCTGTGGTTGTGGCAACTCCTGTGGTACATATTACCCTATACATGACATAGAGAGAAGTGATATGAAGAGATGGAACAGACAGACATTAGTAGAGACTTCACATATGAAGGTGCAGTCAGCAGTTTATCTCACAGACATAACAATGGTGCGGAGGAACATAAAATAGAATAAAATCCCTGTATAACTTGTCCCGCACATGTCTCCTCCTGTACACATCTCTTATACTCACTGTAATTCCTCTATCCTGCAGGCTGGACTGGACAGAGCGGCCATCAAGTCACTGAAGTGAGGACCGGACAGAAAGTTATCAGACAGGTCAAGTATCTTCAGGGACTGGTTATTCCTTATTCCAGAGGCCAACTGGGTGCAGGAAGTGTCTGGTAGATCATTATCAGCCAAACTGTAAGAATAAGATGATGAAAAGTGAGTCTCACACATGATAGGATTAGATACACAGCTCAGTATACAGTATCACACAGGATAGGATTAGATACACAGCTCAGTATACAGTATCACACAGGATAGGATTAGATACACGGCTCAGTATACAGTATCACACATGATAGGATTAGATACACAGCTCAGTATACAGTATCACACAGGATAGGATTAGATACACAGCTCAGTATACAGTATCACACAGGATAGGATTAGATACACAGCTCAGTAGAGACGTCACATATGAAGGTGCAGTCAGCAGTTTATCTCATAGACATAACAATGGTGGAGCATAAAATAGAATAAAATCCCTGTATAACTTGTCCCCACATGTCTCCTCCTGTACACATCTCTTATACTCACTATATATCCTCTATCCTGCAGTCTGGACTGGACAGAGCGGCCATCAAGTCACTGAAGTGAGGACCGGACAGACTGTTACTAGACAGGTCAAGTCTCTTCAGGGACTGGTTATTTCTTATTACAGAGGCCAACTGGGTGCAAGAAGTGTCTGGTAGAGCATTACCAGCCAAACTGTAAGAATAAGAAGAGATATAGGTGAGTTGTCCACATAAGTTTAGAGATTATTGCAGGACATGTAATATCCAGGATCGATGCGATTATATCAGTGGTCATCTGCTGCTGAGAACTTTCTTTCCTCTTCTATTTATTGCAACTCTCAATATGTAGCTCCAGGATTGGCTGGACTGAAGGTGCAGCCTAGGGGGAGCATCCTATGACATGGGCCTTAAGGGGGCTGTAGCCATTGGTTGGAATAGAAGAGGATGGGTTAGCTTGGTCCAGTTGAGGTTGAAGAGCAGGGTTTGAATAGAAAGACACGGGGAATGTCCTTGCATGGGGCCATGGAGAATTGTACGTTTTTACTAGAGGTCTGCTGAGGAATGTCACAGCAGCTTGGCAGGGGTTCAAGGAGTCAGGAATGAAGTATGTGGGAGGTATGATTGGGGGAGGGAGGTATTAGGGGACCTTTTAATAGATGGATCCTTGAATACTGGTTGGGTGATTTGGTGCCTCCAAGCTAGGCGAACGACTGGAGGTAAAATTAAAGAAGAAATGATTTAGAATACCATCTTATGTATTTTATTAATAAAATGCCTGCTGTGGCCAATTCATTCCTTCTATTTGTGTTGAGTATTCATTTATATACCTATAAAAGGAAATAATGTCATCATTGCATTACTCACTAATGGCCAGAGTCATATATATATTTTTGTGTGGCTGGGGGCAGGGCTAGAACCTGTGACATGGGCGTGGTAGTGGTGATATATATATATATATATATTTCTTACTTTATTTTTTATTATTTTATCTTTTCTAAAAACAATTTTTACACATTGTCCCCCATGAGGGAATCTTCAACCAGCAAGGAGATCACCGCCCGGGTGTGCCCAGGGGAACAACCCTCACCTATACATCCCCTCATCACTGTGCTGCCCTAAGGCCCCTGGAGCTTTGGGGAAATCACTTTTGTCACCTTGACAAAACTAAGAAAATTTAGGAACCATTTTGGGCCTAACTCTCGCCACCTATTGTCTGTTTCCAGATTGGCCATGTTTCCACCGAGCCCTGGGACACCGCAGCTATATGGAGAGGACTATACATGAAATAGAATTCCCACAGTGGAAACTCTTTATGGATTAATTGTGAGCTGTGGAAACCTAAAATCTGTATTATCTGTCATATATTGACCTGTCTGGCAGATTCTACATTACTCAGATTCATAAGTACATAAAATGGCCATCAAAGTAAAAGCTCCATAAAACCCCTTAAGAAAATATAATTATTATTATACCTCAGATTCTGCAGGTTATGTAACACTGGTGAAAGTCTTTCTAATCCTTCAGTGTCTAAGGAACATTGAGTTAGATCGAGTTCTTCTATGTGTGTGCAGATTTCCATGATGAAAGCCAACACTGTGCAGTCTAGAGCTGACAGGTGAACATCAGAAAGGTCCAAACTTCTGAGTGATTGTAATGATTCCAGCACTAGAGCCTTATTCCGGGATTCAGAGAGATAGTAGAATGTCCTGAGAAGATGCCGCTTCTTGTCGTCACTTTCCTCCAGCTTCTGATCTTCTAAAATGAGGTTCTTCATCCAAGTGATAACATCTTTGGAGAACTGAGCTACTTGTTTGTCCAGATATCCAGATAGTATAGACCTGGTGGTGCCATCCGATAGACCACACAGGAAACGGAGGAACATCTCACCACGTCCATCAGGATAGGATTTGGCTTTTTCTAATGAATTTTGTAACTCCTCAGGAGCATAATCAGTATAATGGACCAAGGCAGAGAAGAATTCCTGGACAGTGAGATGTAAGAAGGAATAGGTCACAGGTTCCTCCGATTGCATCAGAAAACTTGATAAGAGCTTTGACTTCTTGTCCACATAGAAAGAGTCTAGATCTCGATCCTCAAAGATAATCCTGTGATCCATGACTCCATATTCTGCCATCCATCCGATGGACTGCAGGATCTTCTGAGCGTCACTTTTCTCCAGGCTGTGATTGGACAGAATGTTGGCGACAAATATGGCAAAGAGTTGTGTCACTGTTCTGGGTAATAATGTCACCTGCTGGTCACTACTTGTTGTCTGGAAGCTCCTGGATAATACAGTACAGATGATCCAGCAGTAGGACGGGAGGTAACAGAACGTGTACAAGGTGGCATTCTGCTTCACATAAGTAAAAGCCTTTTCTGACAGTTCAGGGTTGGAGAAGAAATTCTCAAAGTAAATCTTTCGTTCTTCTGGAAGAAACCCAATGATTTCTACTATTCTCTGGAAAACTGTACAATCAATTGACGCCAGTCTGGTTGGGCGACTGGTCATTAGGACAGAACAACCAGTAAGAAGAGACTTTCTCACCAAACTAACCACAATCTGACCACAATGTCCGAGCTGTTTAGGATGAGAGCACAAGTGACGTGATGTGAAATCCATTGTATGATTGCTTTCATCTAATCCATCAAATATAAAGAGAAGTTTCTCTGGATCTTGTAAGATGTTCTCCAGCTGCTCCTCCAGATATGGGTACTGATGAAGGATCATGGTCTCCAGACTAACCTTATCCTTAAGTCTGTTGAGTTCTCGGAATTTGAAGAAAAAGACAAAAGAGAATCTTTGATAGAGATCGCCCTTCACCCAGTCATAGACAAACTTCTGCATCAGTGTGGTCTTCCCTACACCGGGCACTCCGCTCACCATGACCATATGTGGTACAAGTCCAGATCGGTGGCACCAACGGAACATCTTATTAGGGGAAATGCGCTGTAATTCGTTTTGTTTTTCCTTTAGATATTCCTCATGTCTTGCCCCGGTCTCTATGAGCTCATTCTCAGAATGTTTCCTGAAGTGATGTGTGGAGACAATGATGAGGTTCACATAACGTGTAGAGAAGGAGAATCTTTCCTCTCCCTGGTTACATCCTGGAGGTATGTTTTCTGTAAGTTTCTTAGTTTTTTCATGCAGATTTTTTTTTAAACAGTTTTGAACTTCTATAGAAATAAAACAGGATGTGAAATAAATTTTGGTCGTGTATATGTTACTTGTGAGATTTCTGGACATCTATAGGAAAACAAATTGGAATGAAATCTAATTATAAAATCTACTAAAACATCAAGACCATAAATATTTTTAGATGTTTCCTTACACGTTAGATTTTCATCTTGGCACAATGTGTTATTCGTAGAAGATATCCCTGATTGCCCCTGAATGGGGAAAACGTCTCTCCATACTGTGCACATGGAGTGAATATTATCTCCTGGAGTGCAGCCATTTCTGGCAACAAGTTTGCCCCTACTATGACGCCATCCTTACCCCTCAGAAACAAGGAGTCAATATTGTTAAACTGTTCCTGCCAGATCTGTTTGTATTGACTCTGAACTACGATATGAAACCTCTTCTGAGGACACAGTAGACAAAACCTTGCACAATGGGCACCAGGCAGAACTCTCTTTAGTTAGAGGGTAAGAGTAAGCATTTTGGTTGGGACTGACTACACTCCCAAGGTATATAAGTAGGATATTGCACTTTAGCATTGTGCTCCTTCATATATACTGTATTGTTGCATCGACAACCCATAAATCACCGCTTGTGCTGCTGGCATTTCCTTGCACTTGGCGTATCCTGCTTAGTCTCTGCAACTTCTATATGTGGGGAGATGGACAAGAGTGGAGACGCTCTATGCACTATGTACGCTCTATGTACTATACTGTAAATGCTCTATATACTGTTCTCTGCTGGGATTTCTCCATGCTCCCGGGATTGAGACGATCCTGCATATCTTTATATATGGAGTGGTAGATATTGTGGATGCCACGCACACTTTTGCAGTCCTGGATCCTGCTGTGAGACGAAATCAGGTGCAGAACAATGCTGAACGCATTGGATGAAATATACAATTTGGATGCTTGTGGTTTGTAGATATGGGCGAGTTATTGTTGTATCTGGGGTCTCTTTAGGGGGTGTAAGCAATACGAAAATAGGTATAGTCACCTTTCCTTGGTCTCCCAGTGCCCTCTACTGCCACTGGCTGATGTCATGCAGCCTGGGGTCACCATTGAGACCTGTATTTTGGTATCAGTGGTCACATGGGGCATGTCAATGTCATGACACTGGGTCAAAGCATCTTGACATTGGTGCACCCACATGCTTGCTGAGGCTCAATTTCAGACCTCAGTGCTGACCTTGGGGCGCATGACACCATCCAGAGGCCTGAATAGGCCAGAATTGGACACTGGAGGACTGCTGGATGCTCAGGAGAGGTGAGGCAAGGTGGGTATAACTGTTTGTTATGTTGTTGGACTTCCACTTATTATACTCTGGGGTACGAAGACAGTCCAGAGTATAATTGTGTTTTTTGGATGGCAAACTCCCAAATTTTTTGTATGGGTAAAACCCAAAACTTTTGGAAAATTTGGGTCGAATGGGGTTCCAACACCCTTTCCCACAACCTGTAATATTTTTCCTTTTATAAAGGGCATCATGAAACAAATCTTGTGAGGATTGTCCATTTCTACTCACTGGTGGCTATGACGCAGCTTCAGTACCTACCATTAATAACCACTTTCTTTTTCCTATAACTGAGCCAGTTGTGAACCCAAATACACTTATTTTCCCACAATTACTGTTTTCTCACTTTGACCCTATGTCATGATGTTGTTGCACCCCACTTAACCCCAGGACACATGACCTCAGCCAGAGGCTAGAAGAGGAACTTCAGGATGCTGTGAGGATGTCCAGAACTGGTGAGGCAAGTTGATTCACATCCCCTGGGTCTCCACTCATTATACTCTGGGGTCTGAATGAAGATTCTCCTGTGATATTGTTTTACTTTATGTGGATTCCTTTGTTTTTTATAGAAAATCGTTTACAAGATTTTATCTGGATGAATAAACCTCCAGGAGTAGGGAGAGCTCCTCTATAAATCATCGGTGTCGGAGGGCTGGGCCTTCCGAAATTGAAGACGTATCATTTAGCCTCAATATTGGAACTGATGAAGATCTGTTGGTTGGAAGAAATTGACCTTGGATGGGATAAATTCAGAGGAGAACAAACATTTGTTTTTATTTTCTGTCTCGAGTTTTCACAACAAATCTTGGATACCACAAAAGCTGCTCTTTGGGCTTGGGAGAGATAAATAGTTAATAGAAAGGCGATGAGATTTTATTTAGCTGACTTTAATCCGTTCCCGTTCAGCACCTTACTATTACATTGTGCGGAGGGTGTAGCTAACACTCAGCCTGTGGCATGACTTCTGGGTCCTGGCTGTATTACATAGCCGAGACCTGGAACATAGTAACACATTTTGCATTGGGTCCCAGAAGTATTAAAGGGGTATTCCCAACTTGTCTGTTAAATAACTTGCAGGCTGTATGCTCTATTCACTTCCTGGTTTTATCGGTAAATTGGTGGGCGGGGTTTCACTTGCTCTGCTTAGCTTTCTTCATAGCACTACATGTTTGCAGTCAGTAATGAGGGATGGTTGTAAATAAATTAGCACTGTATCACTGTAAGATGCACAATATGAAGCTGATGTGACAGAACTGGATTTGATAGGTGATGAGAATCCCCAACTTACATGTTACAGGACCAAGAGTCAACTTGCAATAAGCTCAGTTTTAGGTCTGTGTTTACATACAGAGGTAACAGACTCGCTGTCTCAGCACTTATCAGCAAAGTTCAATTAGCCGATCTAATAACTGGAAGAGGGAGATAAACAGCTCAAAAATACAAGCTGCCCCCAAGCACTCAGCTCCCCCTCACTTCACTGAGAGCAGGAGGCTACGTCACTTGTCTTGGGCGGAGAGATAAAGAGCTCAAAAATACAAGCACCGAGCACTCAGCTGCCCCTCCCCTCCTGAGAGCAGGGAGCTACGTTACTTGTCCAGAGCGGAGAGATAAGATCATTCCCCGTTCCGTGATTATGGAGACACAGTGTAAACAATGAAGTGAATTATCTCAGATAGCAGCCAAAGAAAGCAGTTTTGCTGAAGCAATGTATTTCGGAAAAGTCTTAAATCCTCATAAGCTAGGAGTATAGATAGGATCCTTGAGTTGGGACAACCCTTTTAAGTTTCTCCTCTGGCAATAATATTGTTATACAGCTATAAAATTTGTACCTTTCAGTGCTGAGGTCAGTGAGTGCCCATTTTCATCCAGTAAAATTGTCTGCACCAGGGCGTTACCTATACAGAAAGAAATCAAGTGAATGTTACTGTTATGTACAGATATTATCAGCAATAATGTCCGATATCTAATATATCAGCCTTTATACTGAATATATCATAGACACTCTGGACTACACCGCACACCTAGGATTATATGACAGAAAATGGGAAAAAATATTTCATATTTCGACATATTTGTGAATTGCTTTTAATTTTTGCAATATTTTTTCACTATATATAGGACTGTCTATTAAGACCTTATAGAGATTTTTAGCTGTTTTTAGTTTGCACAAAAATATAATTTTTTGATGTGATATCGGCACAAGTGATTTATACCACGTGACCTTGGATGACCTTTTCCAAAATACCTTGCCAATCATGAGGGGCTGCGGGTGTTAGAGGTCACTGATGACATCATCACCACTACACATCAGCAAACCTTTCAGGAATTATTTCTTTCAGATTCGATTTGGAACTAGAAACCAGCCAATGAGTCCCAAAATACACCAAGTAAAACATGACGTTACCTTCCTCACGGAGTTCCTCCAGTACAGCCTGTAAGGTAAGAAATGGCCGTTCCCTTTGTAAGACATAGAGACTAGAGATGAGCGAACAGTGTTCTATCGAACTCATGTTCGATCGGATATTAGGCTGTTCGGCATGTTCGAATCGAATCGAACACCGCGTGGTAAAGTGCGCCATTACTCGATTCCCCTCCCACCTTCCCTGGCGCCTTTTTTGCTCCAATAACAGCGCAGGGTAGGTGGGACAGGAACTACGACACCGGTGACGTTGAAAAAAGTAGGCAAAACCCATTGGCTGCCGAAAACATGTGACCTCTAATTTAAAAGAACAGCGACGCCCAGCTTCGCGTCATTCTGAGCTTGCAATTCACCGGGGACGGAGGTTTCCATCCAGCTAGCTAGGGCTTAGATTCTGGGTAGGCAGGGACAGGCTAGGATAGGAAGGAGAAGACAACCAACAGCTCTTGTAAGAGCTAAATTCCAGGGAGAAGCTTGTCAGTGTAACGTGGCACTGACGGGCTCAATCGCCGCAACCCAGCTTTCCCAGGATCCTGAATGGAATACACTGTCAGTGTATTCCCGTATACCCGATATATACCCCGATACCCGTTCCAACGGTGTGCCCCCCCCACCTTCACCCCAGAAATACCCTGCAAGTCCCCTAGCAATAGAATTGGGGCTATATACACCCACAATTTTTACTACTGGTATACAGTGCCATTGTCTGACTGGGAATTCAAAGAATATATTGGGAATACAAATACCCTCATTTCTTGCTACTGCCATATAGTGCCAGTTTCTGACTGGTAATTCAAAGAATATATTGGGGTTACGTGCACCCACAATTTTTACTACTGGTATACAGTGCCATTGTCTGACTGGGAATTCAAAGAATATATTGGGAATACAAATACCCTCATTTCTTGCTACTGCCATATAGTGCCAGTTTCTGACTGGTAATTCAAAGAATATATTGGGGTTACGTGCACCCACAATTTTTACTACTGGTATACAGTGCCATTGTCTGACTGGGAATTCAAAGAGTATATTGGGAATACAAATACCCTCATTTCTTGCTACTGCCATATAGTGCCAGTTTCTGACTGGGAATTCAAAGAATATATTGGGGTTACGTGCACCCACAATTTTTACTACTGGTATACAGTGCCATTGTCTGACTGGGAATTCAAAGAATATATTGGGAATACAAATACCCTCATTTCTTGCTACTGCCATATAGTGCCAGTTTCTGACTGGTAATTCAAAGAATATATTGGGGTTACGTGCACCCACAATTTTTACTACTGGTATACAGTGCCATTGTCTGACTGGGAATTCAAAGAGTATATTGGGAATACAAATACCCTCATTTCTTGCTACTGCCATATAGTGCCAGTTTCTGACTGGGAATTCAAAGAATATATTGGGGTTACGTGCACCCCCAATTTTTACTACTGGTATACAGTGCCATTGTCTGACTGGGAATTCAAAGAATATATTGGGGTTATAAATACCCTCATTTCTTGCTACTGCCATATAGTGCCAGTTTCTGACTGGTAATTCAAAGAATATATTGGGGTTACGTGCACCCACAATTTTTACTACTGGTATACAGTGCCATTGTCTGACTGGGAATTCAAAGAGTATATTGGGAATACAAATACCCTCATTTCTTGCTACTGCCATATAGTGCCAGTTTCTGACTGGTAATTCAAAGAATATATTGGGGTTACGTGCACCCACAATTTTTACTACTGGTATACAGTGCCATTGTCTGACTGGGAATTCAAAGAGTATATTGGGAATACAAATACCCTCATTTCTTGCTACTGCCATATAGTGCCAGTTTCTGACTGGGAATTCAAAGAATATATTGGGGTTACGTGCACCCACAATTTTTACTACTGGTATACAGTGCCATTGTCTGACTGGGAATTCAAAGAGTATATTGGGAATACAAATACCCTCATTTCTTGCTACTGCCATATAGTGCCAGTTTCTGACTGGGAATTCAAAGAATATATTGGGGTTACGTGCACCCACAATTTTTACTACTGGTATACAGTGCCATTGTCTGACTGGGAATTCAAAGAATATATTGGGGTTATAAATACCCTCATTTCTTGCTACTGCCATATAGTGCCAGTTTCTGACTGGTAATTCAAAGAATATATTGGGGTTACGTGCACCCACAATTTTTACTACTGGTATACAGTGCCATTGTCTGACTGGGAATTCAAAGAGTATATTGGGAATACAAATACCCTCATTTCTTGCTACTGCCATATAGTGCCAGTTTCTGACTGGGAATTCAAAGAATATATTGGGGTTACGTGCACCCACAATTTTTACTACTGGTATACAGTGCCATTGTCTGACTGGGAATTCAAAGAATATATTGGGAATACAAATACCCTCATTTCTTGCTACTGCCATATAGTGCCAGTGTCTGACTGGTAATTCAAAGAATATATTGGGGTTACGTGCACCCACAATTTTTACTACTGGTATACAGTGCCATTGTCTGACTGGGAATTCAAAGAGTATATTGGGAATACAAATACCCTCATTTCTTGCTACTGCCATATAGTGCCAGTTTCTGACTGGGAATTCAAAGAATATATTGGGGTTACGTGCACCCACAATTTTTACTACTGGTATACAGTGCCAATTTCTAACTAGGAATTCAAAATGCGCAAGGCTCCCGGAAAGGGACGTGGACGAGGCCGTGGGCGAGGTCGGGGGAATGGTTCTGGGGAGCAAGGTAGCAGTGAAGCCACAGGGCGTCCCGTGCCTACTCCTGTGGGGCAGCAAGCATTGCGCCACTCCACAGTGCCAGGGTTGCTTGCCACATTAACTAAACTGCAGGGTACAAACCTTAGTAGGCCCGAGAACCAGGAACAGGTCTTGCAATGGCTGTCAGAGAACGCTTACAGCACATTGTCCAGCAGCCAGTCAGACTCTGCCTCCTCTCCTCCTATTACCCAACAGTCTTGTCTTCCTTCCTCCCAAAATTCCGAAGCTTTACAGAACAATAACCCAAACTGTCCCTGCTCCCCAGAGCTGTTCTCCGCTCCTTTCATTGTCCCTCAACCTGCCTCTCCACGTCACGATTCCACGAACCTAACAGAGGAGCATCTGTGTCCAGATGCTCAAACACTAGAGTCTCCTCCATCTCCGTTCGATTTGGTGGTGGATGACCAGCAACCCACCCTCATCGACGATGATGTGACGCAGTTGCCGTCAGGGCATCCAGTTGACCGGCGCATTGTGCGGGAGGAGGAGATGAGACAGGAGTTGGAAGAGGAAGTGGTGGATGATGAGGACACTGACCCGACCTGGACAGGGGGGATGTCAAGCGGGGAAAGTAGTGTGGATGTTGAGGCAGGTGCAGCACCAAAAAGGGTAGCTAGAGGCAGAGGCAGAGGTCAGCAGCTTAGGCGAAGCCAGGCCACACCCGGAATCTCCCAAGATGTTCCAGTTCGTACCCAGCCCCGAAAAACTCCCACCTCGAGGGCACGTTTCTCGAAGGTGTGGAGTTTTTTCAAGGAATGCGCCGAGGACAGATATAGTGTTGTCTGCACAATTTGCCTCTCGAAATTGATTAGGGGCTCTGAGAAGAGCAACCTGTCCACCACTTCAATGCGCCGTCATTTGGAATCCAAGCACTGGAATCAGTGGCAGGCAGCAACGGCAGGACAAAGGCCGCCTGCCGTTCACGCCACTGCCACTGCCTCTGCCTCTGCCTCTGCCACTGCCACTGCTGACTGTGCTGGCGATGCACTCCAGAGGACGAGCCAGGACACCACTTCATCTGCCTCCGCCACTTTGTTGACTTCTACCTCATCCTCCCCTGGTCCTGTCTTATCTCCTTCTCCTGCACCATCAAAGGCACCATCAGGCGTTTCTTTACAACAACCCACCATCTCTCAGACATTGGAGCGGCGGCAGAAATACACTGCTAACCACCCACACGCGCAAGCCTTGAACGCCAACATCGCTAAACTGCTGGCCCAGGAGATGTTGGCGTTCCGGCTTGTTGAAACTCCCGCCTTCCTGGACCTGATGGCAACTGCGGCACCTCGCTATGCCGTCCCTAGCCGTCACTACTTCTCCCGGTGTGCCGTCCCCGCCTTGCACCAGCACGTGTCACTCAACATCAGGCGGGCCCTTAGTTCCGCGCTTTGCACAAAGGTCCACTTGACCACCGACGCGTGGACAAGTGCATGCGGACAGGGACGCTACATTTCACTGACGGCACACTGGGTGAATGTAGTTGAGGCTGGGACTGCTTCCCAAACTGGCCCGGTGTACCTCGTCTCCCCGCCTAACATTCCTGGCAGGGACACGAGAAGAACACCCCCCTCCTCCTCCTCCTCTACCGCCTCCTCCTCCGCCACCGCCTCCTCCTCCGCTGTTAGATTGACCCCAGCTACGAGTTGGAAACGTTGCAGCACTGGCGTTGGTAGACGTCAGCAGGCTGTGCTGAAGCTGATCAGCTTGGGGGACAGACAGCACACTGCCTCCGAGGTGAGGGATGCCCTCCTCGATGAGACGGCAATATGGTTTGAGCCGCTGCACCTGGGCCCAGGCATGGTCGTTTGTGATAACGGCCGGAACCTGGTAGCAGCTCTGGAGCTTGCCGGACTCCAACATGTTCCATGCCTGGCCCACGTCTTCAACCTAGTGGTGCAACGTTTCCTAAAGAGCTACCCCAATGTTCCAGAGCTACTGGTGAAAGTGCGGCGCATGTGCGCCCACTTTCGCAAGTCGACAGTAGCCGCTGCTAGCTTAAAATCTCTCCAGCAACGCCTGCATGTGCCACAACACCGGCTTTTGTGCGACGTCCCCACACGCTGGAACTCAACGTTTCAGATGTTGAATAGAGTGGTTGAGCAGCAGAGACCTTTGATGGAATACCAGCTACAAAACCCTAGGGTGCCACAAAGTCAGCTGCCTCAGTTTCACATCCATGAGTGGCCATGGATGAGAGACCTTTGTGACATCCTACGGGTCTTTGAGGAGTCCACAAGGAGGGTGAGCTCTGAGGATGCGATGGTGAGCCTTACAATCCCGCTCTTGTGTGTTCTGAGAGAATCCCTGATTGACATCAGGGATAACTCAGATCACACAGAGGAGTTAGGGATAGCATCCGATCCGTCACAGCTGGAGAGTAGGTCCACACATCTGTCCGCTTCACTGCGTTTAATGGAGGAGGAGGAGGAGGAGGAAGAAGAGTTGTCCGATGATGTGATGGTGATACAGGAGGCTTCCGGGCAACTTCGAATCGTCCCATTGTTGCAGCGCGGATGGGTAGACATGGAGGATGAGGAGGAAATGGAGATTGAACTTTCCGGTGGGGCCAGAGGAGTCATGCCAACTAACACTGTGGCAGACATGGCTGAGTTCATGTTGGGGTGCTTTACAACCGACAAGCGTATTGTCAAAATCATGGAGGACAACCAGTACTGGATCTTTGCTATCCTTGACCCCCGGTATAAAAACAACATCTCGTCTTTTATTCCGGTAGAGGGGAGGGCCAATCGCATCAATGCTTGCCACAGGCAATTGGTGCAGAATATGATGGAGATGTTTCCAGCATGTGACGTTGGCGGCAGGGAGGGCAGTTCCTCCAGTAGGCAACCAAGTTCTCACCGGTCCACACAAACGAGGGGCACACTGTCTAAGGTCTGGGACACCTTGATGGCACCCCCTCGCCAAAGTGCCGCCACGGAGGGTCCTAGTGTCACCAGGCGTGAGAAGTATAGGCGCATGTTGCGGGAATACCTTTCCGACCACAGCCCTGTCCTCTCCGACCCCTCTGCGCCCTACACGTATTGGGTGTCGAAGTTGGACCTGTGGCTTGAACTTGCCCTATATGCCTTGGAGGTGCTGTCCTGTCCTGCCGCCAGCGTCCTATCTGAGAGGGTGTTCAGTGCAGCCGGTGGCATCATCACTGACAAGCGCACCCGTCTGTCAGCTGAGAGTGCCGACCGGCTCACTTTGATAAAAATGAACCACCACTGGATAGAGCCTTCATTTTTGTGCCCACCTGTGTAAAGCACCCCAACATGAAACTCCATGTCTGTACTCAACCTCTCCAATTCCTCCGCATCCTCATACTCATCCACCATAAGCGTTGCACAATTCTGCTAATACTAGGCTCCCTCCAACATGATTTCCCCCAACTCTGCTGGTTAGAGGCTCCCTCCACCCTGATTTCCACCAACTCTGCTGGTTAGAGGCTCCCTCCACCCTGCTTTCCCACAACTCTGCTGGTTAGAGGCTCCTTCCACCATGAATTTGCCCAAACTGGGCTGTTTAGAGGCTCCCTCCACCATGAATTGGTCCAAACTGGGTTTTTTAGAGGCTCCCTCCACCATGAATTGGTCCAAACTGGGCTGGTTAGAGGCTCCCTCCACCATGAATTGGTCCAAACTGGGCTGGTTAGAGGCTCCCTCCACCATGAATTTGCCCAAACTGGGCTGTTTAGAGGCTCCCTCCACCATGAATTTGCCCAAACTGGGCTGGTTAGAGGCTCCCTCCACCATGAATTGGTCCAAACTGGGCTGGTTAGAGGCTCCCTCCACCATGAATTTGCCCAAACTGGGCTGTTTAGAGGCTCCCTCCACCATGAATTTGCCCAAACTGGGCTGGTTAGAGGCTCCCTCCACCATGAATTGGTCCAAACGGGTTTTTAGAGGCTCCTTTCACCATGAATTGGTCCAAACTTGGCTGTTTAGAGGCTCCCTCCACCATGAATTGGTCCAAACTGGGGTGGTTAGAGGCTCCCTCCACCATGAATTTGCCCAAACTGGGCTGTTTAGAGGCTCCCTCCACCATGAATTTGCCCAAACTGGGCTGGTTAGAGGCTCCCTCCACCATGAATTGGTCCAAACTGGGCTGGTTAGAGGCTCCCTCCACCATGAATTTGCCCAAACTGGGCTGTTTAGAGGCTCCCTCCACCATGAATTTGCCCAAACTGGGCTGGTTAGAGGCTCCCTCCACCATGAATTGGTCCAAACGGGTTTTTAGAGGCTCCCTTCACCATGAATTGGTCCAAACTTGGCTGTTTAGAGGCTCCCTCCACCATGAATTGGTCCAAACTGGGGTGGTTAGAGGCTCCCTCCACCATGAATTTGCCCAAACTGGGCTGTTTAGAGGCTCCCTCCACCATGAATTGGTCCAAACTGGGTTTTTTAGAGGCTCCCTCCACCATGAATTGGCCCAAACTGGGCTGGTTAGAGGCTCCCTCCACCATGAATTGGTCCAAACTGGGCTGGTTAGAGGCTCCCTCCACCATGAATTGGTCCAAACTGGGCTGGTTAGAGGCTCCCTCCACCATGAATTGGTCCAAACTGGGCTGGTTAGAGGCTCCCTCCACCATGAATTTCCCAAAACTTGGCTGTTTAGAGGCTCCCTCCACCATTAATTGGTCCAAACTGGGCTGTTTAGAGGCTCCCTCCACCATGAATTTGCCCAAACTGGGCTGTTTAGAGGCTCCCTCCACCATGAATTTGCCCAAACTGGGCTGGTTAGAGGCTCCCTCCACCATGAATTGGTCCAAACTGGGGTTTTTAGAGGCTCCCTCCACCATGAATTGGTCCAAACTTGGCTGTTTAGAGGCTCCCTCCACCATGAATTGGTCCAAACTGGGGTGGTTAGAGGCTCCCTCCACCATTAATTGGTCCAAACTGGGCTGGTTAGAGGCTCCCTCCACAATTAATTGGTCCAAACTGGGCTAATTAGAGGCTCCCTCCACCATGAATTGGTCCAAACTGGGTTTTTTAGAGGCTCCCTCCACCATGAATTTGCCCAAACTGGGCTGTTTAGAGGCTCCCTCCACCATGAATTGGTCCAAACTGGGCTGGTTAGAGGCTCCCTCCACCATGAATTTCCCAAAACTTGGCTGTTTAGAGGCTCCCTCCACCATTAATTGGTCCAAACTGGGCTGGTTAGAGGCTCCCTCCACCATTAATTGGTCCAAACTGGGCTGGTTAGAGGCTCCCTCCACCATGAATTTCCCAAAACTTGGCTGTTTAGAGGCTCCCTCCACCATTAATTGGTCCAAACTGGGCTGGTTAGAGGCTCCCTCCACCATGAATTTGCCCAAACTGGGCTGTTTAGAGGCTCCCTCCACCATGAATTGGTCCAAACTGGGCTGGTTAGAGGCTCCCTCCACCATGAATTGGTCCAAACTGGGCTGGTTAGAGGCTCCCTCCACCATGAATTTCCCAAAACTTGGCTGTTTAGAGGCTCCCTCCACCATTAATTGGTCCAAACTGGGCTGGTTAGAGGCTCCCTCCACCATGAATTTGCCCAAACTGGGCTGTTTAGAGGCTCCCTCCACCATGAATTTGCCCAAACTGGGCTGGTTAGAGGCTCCCTCCACCATGAATTGGTCCAAACTGGGGTTTTTAGAGGCTCCCTCCACCATGAATTGGTCCAAACTTGGCTGTTTAGAGGCTCCCTCCACCATGAATTGGTCCAAACTGGGGTGGTTAGAGGCTCCCTCCACCATTAATTGGTCCAAACTGGGCTGGTTAGAGGCTCCCTCCACCATGAATTTCCCAAAACTTGGCTGTTTAGAGGCTCCCTCCACCATTAATTGGTCCAAACTGGGCTGGTTAGAGGCTCCCTCCACCATGAATTTGCCCAAACTGGGCTGTTTAGAGGCTCCCTCCACCATGAATTTGCCCAAACTGGGCTGGTTAGAGGCTCCCTCCACCATGAATTGGTCCAAACTGGGCTGGTTAGAGGCTCCCTCCACCATGAATTTGCCCAAACTGGGCTGTTTAGAGGCTCCCTCCACCATGAATTTGCCCAAACTGGGCTGGTTAGAGGCTCCCTCCACCATGAATTGGTCCAAACGGGTTTTTAGAGGTTCCCTTCACCATGAATTGGTCCAAACTTGGCTGTTTAGAGGCTCCCTCCACCATGAATTGGTCCAAACTGGGGTGGTTAGAGGCTCCCTCCACCATGAATTTGCCCAAACTGGGCTGTTTAGAGGCTCCCTCCACCATGAATTGGTCCAAACTGGGTTTTTTAGAGGCTCCCTCCACCATGAATTGGTCCAAACTGGGCTGGTTAGAGGCTCCCTCCACCATGAATTGGTCCAAACTGGGGTGGTTAGAGGCTCCCTCCACCATTAATTGGTCCAAACTGGGCTGGTTAGAGGCTCCCTCCACCATTAATTGGTCCAAACTGGGCTGGTTAGAGGCTCCCTCCACCATGAATTTGCCCAAACTGGGCTGGTTAGAGGCTCCCTCCACCATGAATTGGTCCAAACTGGGGTTTTTAGAGGCTCCCTCCACCATGAATTGGTCCAAACGGGTTTTTAGAGGCTCCCTTCACCATGAATTGGTCCAAACTTGGCTGTTTAGAGGCTCCCTCCACCATGAATTGGTCCAAACTGGGGTGGTTAGAGGCTCCCTCCACCATTAATTGGTCCAAACTGGGCTGGTTAGAGGCTCCCTCCACAATTAATTGGTCCAAACTGGGCTAATTAGAGGCTCCCTCCACCATGAATTGGTCCAAACTGGGTTTTTTAGAGGCTCCCTCCACCATGAATTTGCCCAAACTGGGCTGTTTAGAGGCTCCCTCCACCATGAATTGGTCCAAACTGGGCTGGTTAGAGGCTCCCTCCACCATGAATTGGTCCAAACTGGGGTTTTTAGAGGCTCCCTCCACCATGAATTGGTCCAAACGGGTTTTTAGAGGCTCCCTTCACCATGAATTGGTCCAAACTTGGCTGTTTAGAGGCTCCCTCCACCATGAATTGGTCCAAACTGGGGTGGTTAGAGGCTCCCTCCACCATGAATTTGCCCAAACTGGGCTGTTTAGAGGCTCCCTCCACCATGAATTGGTCCAAACTGGGTTTTTTAGAGGCTCCCTCCACCATGAATTGGTCCAAACTGGGCTGGTTAGAGGCTCCCTCCACCATGAATTGGTCCAAACTGGGGTGGTTAGAGGCTCCCTCCACCATTAATTGGTCCAAACTGGGCTGGTTAGAGGCTCCCTCCACCATTAATTGGTCCAAACTGGGCTGGTTAGAGGCTCCCTCCACCATGAATTTGCCCAAACTGGGCTGGTTAGAGGCTCCCTCCACCATGAATTGGTCCAAACTGGGGTTTTTAGAGGCTCCCTCCACCATGAATTGGTCCAAACTGGGGTTTTTAGAGTCTCCCTCCACCATGAATTGGTCCAAACTGGGGTTTTTAGAGGCTCCCTCCACCATGAATTTGCCCAAACTCTGCTGGTTAGAGGCTCAATCCACCCTGATTTTCAAAACAAATGTTGGTGCCAACCTCAACTTACTACAAGGGCCAAATTCACTGCTGGTGACAAGCTCTCCTCACTGCAAGTGCCAAATACACATGTTTCAAGGTGTTTTCCTACTGTCAGAGAGGTGGTATTGAGTGTGTAAAGTGTGTAGTTGTTAGGCTGTGATGTTGGGGTAATAGAGGGTCTTTGGTGTGTTAGATGCCCCCAGACATGCTTCCCCTGCTGTCCCAGTGTCATTCCAGAGGTGTTGGCATCATTTCCTGGGGTGTCATAGTGGACTTGGTGACCCTCCAGACACGGATTTGGGTTTCCCCCTTAACGAGTATCTGTTCCCCATAGACTATAATGGGGTTCGAAACCCGTTCGAACACACGAACATTGAGCGGCTGTTCGAATCGAATTTCGAACCTCGAACATTTTAGTGTTCGCTCATCTCTAATAGAGACTAACCCACAGCGCAATCATATCTTCTCTTCTGAGGCCACTAATATCACGTAGCAGAATCTGGGCCAATCGTTTTCTGTCATCTTGTAGGCCTTTGTATTTCTACAAATCAAAGTGGGCAAATCCAACAGATTATTCCTCTAAAATCCATAAGAACTGCAAGTAAGACACCCAAAAATTATTCTAAAAAAATGACATTTCCCATGGCCAGGACTGAAAAGACATTGTTCTGCTTGTTGTGTAGCAAGTGGGAATGTGCATGTTGGTTGTTGGCTCATCTCTAGTGCTGACCAATACTTTCTGATGGGAAACACTTTCAGAAAATTCGCCCTTAGGTCCCATTCACATGAGTGTGCAGTCCGATGGGGGGTTCCAATTCTCCAGTCATTTCCATGCAATATGGAGCATGTCCTATCCAGCTCCGTCGCTAGAGAATGGAAAGGAAGTCCCTATTGAAATCAAAGGACATCAGAGTAGCTCCCATTATATATTTGGAACCCCCTTGGCTTGCACATTATGTTATGTGCATGAGGCCTTAAGTTGTAGGCTACAATATATTAACAGGCCCTCAAAGAATAGAAGGAGCTTTCTGTATACAGAAGATTGAATCGGCTGTACAAATCCCTCTGCAGTGAGCTCCCCCTAGTGGAACCTGCAGTTAGATTTCCAACTGGATTCGATGTTCTCAGTGTCACCATCAGCAACAGAGAAGACCTTGGAATGAACTAAGAATAAGGTAAAAATCAAACACCCCCCTCTCCAACTGGTGAGGGGGTCAGGAATAAACGATTAAACTAAGATATAATAGTGTAATTAGGCATCATGATCTCATGTGGCCCCTGTTTCTAAGAGACCCATTGGCTGAGACATTCTTCTGGTCTTCAGGTCAAACAGTGTCTGGATTGATGGTAGATATAGAAGGGGCAGGGCATAGACCAGGCCTGGAGTAAAGGAATTTTCCCATGTACATAAACTTAATTAAATTTGTAGACAATGAAAATTTAAACATGTTTGGAAATATAAATAATAACATTTTTTTTTCCAATTTAAACATTATCTTTGACCATCTTCGTGGTGACATCTTTTGTCTTGATCGGTTATCAATGGGTACGACCATGAGTGCAGGAACTTTCTATGGTCTGGGACTTGTCAGAAACCCAGCCATGATGTCCTTATTGTGGTCGGGTTATCTTCTAATGTATGTAGTGAGTAGTATAGAGTCTACATGTTTCATCAAAACGCCCCTTTTCTTTGAAGTTTACAGGTATCACGCCCCCTTAGCGCCCAAAACACCTCATGTCAACACGCCCCTTTCCTCCCCGTTACGCCCCCTTTCCTTTGTGCATTGACAGATCTCCCCGCCTTCCACCAACCCATCCATGCCCCCATCTGGCCTACACAGGCATGCCTGGGCAAGTCCCCTCGCACCTCACCCTTCAGAGGGCCATCTGCGCACATTCCAGGGGTTGAAGAATGCAATGTCTTCAAGAATGTCAATTCGATCCAGGGCTGATAATGTGTGAGGCTTTTATATCAAGGTGTGTAGCTATAAGCTGATGGAATTAGAATGATAATGATTCCTCTCTCATATCGCTTATTAGGAGTATACAGATATCAGTTAGGGGGCGTTCACACTACCGTCGGTGTCCGACATGTAGTGTCCGCTCCTAGTGTCCGCTCAAAATCTGTCACGGACACTAGGAGCGGACACTAGCTGTGTCCGTGACACCTATCATTTATTTCAATGGGCATCGGGTGCGTTCTTTTGCACTCCGTGCCCGTCCTTTCCTGTCCGCAAGTGAAGATGTCCGACTTCACAAGCGGACAGAGGAACCCTGCATGCAGGGTTTTTCTGTCCGCTTGTGAAGTCGGATTTTGAGCGGACACTGGGAGCGGACACTACATGTCAGACACCGACGGTAGTGTGAACGCTCCCTTATTAGGGGTTTACAGAGACATGTCCTGGCAAGTTGTATGTCTTAGGGGGACAGAGACATGTCCTGGCACGTCCTATGTCTTAGGGTGTTATAGCTAGCTGTATTGCTATAGGCTGATGGAATTAGAATGATAATGGCAATGTATTTTCAGAGCGAGTTATTAGCTTGTATACGGATTAAACACAGTAAAAAAAATGCAATGTTTTAATAACTTTATTCAACAAATCCGACTTACATTATATAATAATACGCCGTTACACTGCATCATAATATACACATGAACAGTATTTACAAGCTTAACCAAAAAGCTTGTAATATTGAAGGAACGCGCTGTTTCGGAAATAAGCTGGCTTTTGTAGCACCAATAGCTGAGGAGGGTTTGACCAGGAGATGGCGCTTAGGGGTGACATTTACAGGAGACTCAATCAGGTTCGTTTTTAAACCGTCCCGAATTTCTCTCGTAGATGAATTTCCTACAACAGTAGAAGGAATATTTATGTCGGCCATGGCCAGCATAAACGCATCCCATCCCAGCAGGGCTTTGTTTTTCGAGAGCCTATGGCTTTGCGTAGCGTTGTGCACAAGGTCCAGCATGTTAGAGCCAGGAACAACGTCACCCTTAATTCACCTTTATCATTCAAGGTCGCAACCTCACCACTCTGATTCATCCTACTTAACAAAAGTTCAGCATTTTTCTTAAAACGGGGGTTAACATGCGTTACAATCTCATGAATTGAATCGCTTTTAACAGCAGTTGTATTTGGCAATTGTTGATGATCAAGCTCAGACTGCTTAACAAGGTGTAAAGTTGCTAGCTCCTTAGCACTCTGCTTAGCGAGAACCAAGTACTTTTGCATTATGTCTGTGTATCTTTTAATTTTCACATCATCCAGTAAGTCAGAGCTGTGTAAAATACCGCTAATTTCAGTATCCATGCATTGTATTACGCTCTGTCTTACATCGGGTGGAGATGTAAAGACTTGACTTATTCTGTTGAGCTCGTGTTTGGGCACCAAGTACATTTTCTCTGCATGATTCATTATTTGTTAAAAAGCAAACTCGTTATTAACGGAATTGCAAATCCCAATAGCGGACCTATGAATCCGCCCGTCTGATTCACTAAGCGCTTCTTTTTCTTTATGGAGATTGTTTTATCACACAGCCTCCTTATAGCTTTACATCACTTCTTTAGTATCTTTTTCTGTCGTTCCTTTAGCGTAATTCGTCAATTCAAGATGTTTAAGGCGATCTCGCCTATGGCGGCTATTAAATCATCGCTAGCATGACGCAAAATAGATTTCCTGACAGAAGGCGTTGCTTTTATAAGCATATAAGAGCCCAATTACGGCGTAATCTCTCCGGCATCTTGCCGCTGCTACGTAGTCGACTTAGAATACGCTTAACCTTCTAACACGTTTTAAAAGTATTTTTCTTTAGAATATACACAGCCGGCAGAGCCCGGAGGTGTTCGGGGGTGGTAGTCCTTAAATCTACTAGCAGGTGCCCATAAGGCTCCCGCGGACAATGCCCCGTTTGGAATTCTTCATTTCAGGGAGCGGGGAATATTATTACGACCTGAACAACACGCTTCTGTACGCTTCAGGGTATTCCTGCGGACGCTAATGTTGGCTTGATTAATTACCCAATAGCCACGCTTTTCAGCCAGACTGATGTGACGCTCAGCGACTTATTTCACACTCAGATAATTTGTACAGGTATAGAGCGGACATAGAGACTATATTAAATTACAGCCCGCAAGCTCTATCATTGCAGTTCACGTTGGACCTGTTCTATAAAGACACGGCCGGTCACCATCATGAAAGGGCCCTTGCGGGTAATAATCTTGGATTTGCTAAAAGAGCTCAATATACTTCGCGATCTAGACCTGTACAGCTTTTGGGTTCCATTTTTGGCGATATATTTAATCAACTGAAACTCATACTGAATGGTCTGGATCTGAAAATTAAACTAACAAGAAATAAAGACTCTTTTTGCCTGATGTCTGCGGATGCTGAACAATTTAAAGAGGACCTTTCACCATATCTGGGCACAGGCAGTGCTATACACTGCCAGAAAGCTGACAGTGCGCTGAATTCAGCGCACTGTCGGCTTTCCCGATCTGTGCCCGGTGTAAAGCGCTATCGGTCCCGGTACCGTAGCGCTTTACAGTCAGAAAGGCGTTTCTGACCATTAGCCAGAGACGTCCTTCTGCCTCGCGGCGCCAATCGCGCTGTGCTGTGGAGCGGGGAGGAACTCCCCCCTCCCTCTCCTGATAATACTCGTCTACGGACAAGCTGTGTGAGCAGAGGGAGGGGGCGTTCCTCCCGGCTCCACAGCACAGCGCGATAGGCGCTGCGAGGCAGAAGGACGTCTCTGGCTAATGGTCAGAAACACCCTTATAACCATAGAAGAGCTACGGTACCGGGCCGTAAGCTCTTCACACCGGGCACAGATCGGGAAAGCCGACAGTGCGCTGAATTCAGCGCACTGTCAGCTTTCCAGCAGTATATAACACTGCATGTGCCTGGATATGGTGAAAGGTCCTCTTTAAGGTGCAAATCTTACAAGTCTGCCTGTATATCAAGCGGGTTCAGGTATCACCGGCTGTCAGAATCGGCAACAGCCAGGCCCTTCTATCGGCCACGGCGTAAATATCCCATTGTTAGGGCGTGCCTCAAAGTCTATAGTATTCCCGCCAGTAAGCAGGCAAGAAAACCTGTTTCTGGGACAAGTGCCTAAAACGGTAAAAATAGGTTTTGTTGAAAATGAAGCCTTTAGCGGTTCATATAGCTGCAATCCGCTATGCTTCCACCACTATAATGTGAATCAAGCCTCGCCTTACCTGGACGGTCAGCAGATCACTGCAAGACCGTTTCAACCGGATTTTGAAACGGCTTCTGCCGTCAGGGAGTACGTGGCCCTTCTCCATATTTCAGGCAAGCAGAGAAGTGATAGTGGATCGGCCATAGACAGAGAGGAATTTATAAATGGGTATACATATTTGCATTTGATTTGTCACCGGATCAAGAACCAGGCGGACATTTTTCACTCATTAAAACAAGGAATCTTGGAGCAGAGGTGCACTTTGCAGTGCCAACACCCCACACAGTGAATATGATAGTTTATTCTATTCATACAAATATTGTGGAAATTAACAATCGCAGAGAAATCGTATGCAATTTTTGATTAAACAGCCACAGCCATTTTGAGAAATTAATAGTCTACAACTTACAAATATCGCTAAATCTGACCACTATATGAACTGTACATTTGCCGGCATATTTCCGTGTGACTTTCTACCGGACGATCATGTGCTACAGAGACCCGCGGCGTACATCGTCAATACGGATGATTCATGTAAACGCGGTTCGCACTGGTTGTTAATTATATTGTATCATGATGTCGCTATATTTTTGGACTTTTATGGATTTTCACCAGCTTTTGAGATGTACCCTCGAAGCTTTGTCCAGTTTATAGAAAGGAATTGTAAGAGATACATCTATCAAAATAGACAATTACAATCATTTAAAACATGTTTGTGGCGCCTACACCTTGTTTTTTTTATACTATTTAACCCGCGGTGTCGCTTATAAGAAGGTGCTAGATTTGTTTACTAAGAAGAACTAATATAATGATAAATTAGTTGAGAGATTTGTAATGGAACGTCTGCTTTCTATATCTAGCTGTGATGCAAGTTGTGTATACAAGCAGTCCTGTACATCTCCCCTTTCATTATTTGGTGCGATATATTAGCGCAAGATATTAATTTTAATAAGTCTTTGTCGATCATGTACATATTATTATATAATGTAAGTCTGATTTGTTGAATAACGTTATTAAAACATTGCATTTTTTACTGTGTTTAATCTGTACACAAGCTAATAACTCGCTCTGAAAATACATTACCATTAGCATTCTAATTCCATCAGCCTATAGCGACACAGCTAGCTATAACACCCAAAGACATACGACTTGCCAGGACATGCCTCTGTATACCCCTAATAACCGATATCTGTATACTCCTAATAAGCGATATGAGAAAGGCATCATTATCATTCTAATTCCATCAGCCTATAGCCACACACCTTGATATAAAAGCCTCACACATTATCAGCCCTGGATCAAATTGACATTCTTGAACACATCGCATTCTTCAACCTCTGGAATGTGCGCAGATGGTCCTCTGAAGGGACGGGTGTGAGGGGACTTGCCCAGATATGCCTGTGTAGGCCGGATGGGGGCGTGGATGGGTTGGAGGAGGGTGGGGAGACCTGTGAACGCACAAAGGAAAGGGGGCGTAACAGGGAGGAAAGGGGCGTGTTGACATGAGGTGTTTTGGGCACTAAGGATGCGTGGTACCTGTCAACGTCAAAGAAAAGGGGAGTTTTGATGAAACATGTAGACTCTATACTACTGTAGTGTCCCTGCTTGGCAAATATTCAGGAGGATCGGCCTTCCAGTTTCTTTCAGGCCATACTTGTTCGGCGAGAACCTATAATGCTATTTTTATAGTCTGGGGTCACTTCAGACCAATCACAGACCTCAATGGTGACTCCGGGAAATGTGACGTCAACCAGACCATGGAAGAGGTTGCTGGAAGACCGTTGGACATCAGTAAAGGAGAGTGTGACTGTTTGTTATTTTCCCTCACCTACTGGCCCACCACTTATTATACTCTGTTGTCTGAATATAAACCAGAGTATAATAGTTTTTCAAATGCAATGATCAGGTTGACCCTAAAATTTTTCGAAAATTCGAGTCAAGTCCTGTTCGATTCAAATTGTTTCACTCATCTCTTTTCAAGACAAATGACTGTGACCACTAAGAGGGTTAGAAAACATCTGTAAAAACATCTGTAAAAAAAATGTAATTTCTTATATTTACAATAATGTTTAATTTTCTACAAATTTAAGCCCGTTAGCTCATTGGATAGCTCAGTTACCTTGCAGTGCTGGGCTCCTGGGTTCGAATCTGACCAAGGACAACATCTGCATGGAGTTTGTGGGTTCTCCCCATATTTGTGTGGGTTTACTCCATGTACTCCAGTCTACTCACACATGGCAAAAATATACTGTGATATAAATTGATTTCCTGACCCCATAGGTGTTGGGGATGAGCGCCTGTACGGCAGACACTACCTCCCCTACTCCACTACATTTCCTGCACTTTCAGTCTCTTGTGTGAGAAAAGTGTGTTATAAATGTTTGTCAATGATCATAAATATAGTTATGTATGAAGGAAACCCCTACTAAACAACATCTGAACAGAGTCAGCATTCTATAATGTCCTCTCACCTCAACATCTGGAAAATTTCGGGACTTCAGCTCACTCAGAAATGATATTGAACTCAAGTTCTCCACGATGTAGAGTAGATCATCTTGGAAATATTCATAAGTCATCCTCAGTACATGATCTTCATATTGACAAAGATGGCAGTAAAACTGCTGAGTCTCATCATCTAGGAGAAAACATAGTAATGGCGGCCATACATAGAACCACTCATAGCACAATGACACTTTGGGGGCTGATAAGTGGGTTAACAAAGTATTAGTATTGGGATCATCAGGATTGACGAAATCCCCAACAAAGCACTACAGGTGGTAATGTTGTCAAGGTGCTAAACTCATATAGTAGCCACTCACCCTCCACTAGTCAATGCTTTATTTAATTGGATCCCATATAATTTTTAATTGGACCACACAAAAATAATATTGCCCCCTTACATACCCTGTCATTGAACGATACACAAAGGAGTACAAGATAGAAAAACATTAGAGAGGACGTTTCACCATCGTCACCGACTCCAACTCATTACTTCCTTCAACAAACTGCCGCCTCACTGATCCTGGAGCAGTTAGAATTTTTTTATTTAATCCCTCCCCCCCACTCCCGAGCAATCCTTTCTG
Organism: Leptodactylus fuscus; assembly: GCF_031893055.1. Classification (NCBI taxonomy): domain Eukaryota; kingdom Metazoa; phylum Chordata; class Amphibia; order Anura; family Leptodactylidae; genus Leptodactylus; species Leptodactylus fuscus. Next base: position 149,358,835 of record NC_134271.1, read on the forward strand.
TTATTGTTAATGCAATTATGTTCTGAAAGAGAGCACAATTATGCTGAAACTACCAGTAATAAATGCTTGGAATCAGTAAGAGCTAGAGAAAAATTCCCAACTGCGTCAGAATCAGCGAAGCAGATCCTATAGAGGGAGGTAAAGTTGGAGATGGTGAGATGATGAAAGGTCTTCTTTAAGGAAGATCAGCCATGACTGTATGATACCCATGTTTACAGACCTGGTGTATTGAATAAGATTATTTAAAAAGACTCTCACCATTTTGATTGCCAACTGTTTGGGATGACTCCTGGTACATACTGGTCTCCACAATCACGTCCCCGTAAGATGAAGAACTTTAATTAATAAGAGTTTTCAGTAAGAAAACATTATATTATTTTTTAGCTTTTGACAGAAACATTTCCAGATCTCTGCTACAGTCAATAAATGAAAAAAAATCTCTGAGGCTAAACCCAAGTCTAGTTCCACTTACTCAGGAGTCAGGCTTCGTACAGTGTATTACAGTATGTAACATCAACAACCAGGGGCAATACCAGCTAACCGGTCCATACAGTGTAGTGGTGGCACCTGGAACTGCAGCCCCACACCAATTCACTTGAATCAGAGCAGTCGTATACCTAGTATATGGCTTCCAGGGCCTGAAACTGATGATCGGCATGGAATAATGGTGTTGGACCCCAACCGCTCTGATACTGGCGATTTATCCTGTGGATAGGTCATCAGTACTAATTATGTTCGAATCATGGACATCCCCTTTAAAGGGATTATATCATTTAACCACTTTTTTTCTAGTTGACACGTCAGAATAGCCTTAAGAAAGGCTATTCTTCTCCTACCTTTTCGATGTCTTCTCCGCCCCGCTGTTTGCTTGAAATCCCGTTTTTTGTCAGTATGCAAATGAGCTCTCTCGCAGCACTGGGGGCGGGCCCCAGCACTCAAACAGCATTGGGGGCGTCCCCAATGCTGCAAAAGAACTCTCTCCAGTGATGCTCCTGTTCTCCATAAAACTACGGGCGCGTACTGCACATGCGCGTGTAAGCAGCCTCCAAAAAATGGCCACTAGCCGGCCTGTGCACTCGGCTCTGCCTGTGTCCCGATGGCAGAGCCAATTGCGCAGGCGCACAAGTCTGACCCCAGCCAGAAGAAGAAGATGAAGAGGCGGTTGCTGAAGAAGATGGAGGCGTCACTGGAGAGAGTTCTCTCGCAGCATTGGGCCCACCCCCAGTGCTGCGGGAGAACTCATTTGCATACCGACAAAAAAACGGATTTTTCACCGAATGGCAGGCTGGTGATGACTTATAAAGGTAGGAGACGAATAGCCTTTCTTAAGGCTATTCCGACGTGTCAACTAGAAAAAAAAAGTGTTTAAATGATCCCTTTAACTTCAGGTCTTTCACTCAAGGGAGCTGATATCAGAAACACCAACACCTCAAGATATACAAGGTGATTCTAAGACAGCAGTAACCTTGTACATCTAAAATCAGATGAGCTGACCCTGAGCTTATTCCCTTCTAGACCCCCAATGTATAGATAAGCATGGACCCTATAAGAAGCTACAAGCAGTGTCTATGTTGTACACATGTCTTATGGCCACCAGCTTGGAATATGACCTTACACACAGTAACACACAGTAACAAAACCTTCTACAAAGCTAAAGCAAAGCTAGAACTGAAATGGAAGAAGCAATTCAAGACTAATAGAATTATCTCTTTCCAATACACAGGCGGAGCCAATAGCACAAATATATCAGAGACAGAAACTATGGACAGTAAAGAAGAAATTATCAAGAAGTAATAGATAGAGATGAGCAAACTGGTTTAGAACAAAGAACACGCATAGCACAAGGGAGTTTCAAAGTTACTTAAATGCATATAAATGAATAACTCCCACCAGTAACCCCAGTTATGAGAAGCATACTTCAACCAGAAAAGTGCATATAGACAAACGGTTCAGGATATAAATAATCCCAAAAAAAGGTATGAAGTATTCAACATACACAAAAAGTATTATAAAATGACATACTTTATTACCATTAATAAAAGGTTATATAAACATATAAAGACACATAGAACACCAATAATTCAAACGAAAAGGACAACCCACAAATACGGGTGTAACACTGTCAGACCACTAGAGTGAAAGTACACAATGACACTGAGATACTATCTGTTACCCACATGACAAAATGGGCACATATACATATCTAGGTGTACATCATCTCCCTCCTAAAGTATGTAAGTATATGCAGCATAAGGGAGGAGAGAAAAAAAAAATATACTCACAAAAATTATATACCAGGGGGTAGGGGAGACCCAGTGTAATCATGCAAAGTAAATGCTATACATGTTCATCCATACCCTTACATGGCATATCTGAATAAACTCGATAGTAAAGAGACATAAAAAGTTAGTCCTCAACATAGATTGGTAGAAAGCCCAACAGACATGCCTAAGGGAAAGAACATAAATCCCTTACCCATAATAAAGTGATCTGCAGGAGCCCGTAACTGTGGGGAGTCCTAGCCCGACGCGCGTTTCGGCCGTATGACCGGCCTTCTTCCGGGGGTGGAGTCGGGTGCATACATGTGGCAATATAAATAAGCCTCATCATGAGATGAGGAGCCAATAACCTACGTCGAGGAGGGGTCTAAGTTTATTGCAGCAAGTAATATACTTCCTGTTCACAGGACGAAGATGTACTGGGGGAGAGGCCGTCCCACCCATTGTGACGCATGCCCACTGCGTGAAAATAGCTTAGTCCGATCACGTGATCGGCTAACCGAAACCGAGGCGTGGCTAGAGAGCCAAGCCTCGATTTCGTCAGCCGCACGCGACCCGAGTAGCTCGCAGGGGCATGCGTGCCGGGCATGGACAAAGTTATCTATACCTAGTGCCGATAATATATATAACCAGCACAATAGAGAGATTATATATATATAAAAATAATAAATAAATAATAAACAAAATAATAAGGAAATCATATTAATAAGTGAGTGTGATATGATTGGGGTGAAAAATGGAAGAAAAAAGGAGTGCAAGAAAGGTGAGTGAAAAGTGAAAAGAAGAAAGTAAAGACAATAAATACCAAACCATCTTTATTTATTATAATAAAAGCCTATCATAAAATAGGAAATATATGCCATACAAAGATACAAAATCTTAATATACAGCCCAATGTCGCAACAATGGGTATTATCTGTGTCAGTGAATATAATATAAAAAAAAACCTTCTACAAAGCTAAAGCAAAGCTAGAACTGAAATGGAAGAAGCAATTCAAGACTAATAGAATTATCTCTTTCCAATACACAGGCAGAGCCAATAGCACAAATATATCAGAGACAGAAACTATGGACAGTAAAGAAGAAATTATCAAGAAGTAATAGATAGAGATGAGCAAACTGGTTTGGATCAAATCAAGCTTCAAGTTTGATACAAATTTTCTAAAAGTTTAGTATTCTCCCCAACACAAAACTTTAGGAGTTCGTTACCCGCAAAACAAGCAGTGATATTATTATATTCTGGTATCCGGACCCCAATAGTATAGTAGGTGGAGGCCCAGATGAGGTAAAAAAAAAATTAAAAAATTATATTCACCTTCTCTCACCTATTCGGGGCTTCCTCGCGCTGTCCAGCGCTCTCTATCAGTTTTCTTCTGGCCTTCTAGGCGACATCAAGTTCCCGGGTTCACCACTGAGGCCCAGAAGCGGTAATGGAAGGTGAGTATGAATGTTTTTTTAAAATTTTTTACACCTCCCCTAGGCCTCCACCTATTATACTCTGGAGGATAAGGAGATCCCCAAATATAATAATTTCACTTTGTGTTCTATCCAAACAAATTCAGACTGAAACAAACCAGAGGGTCATCTCTAGAAGCTCCAGAGGATTGCCCGTCTCTAATAATAGATAGGAGGAAATGTCTACTCACATTTATATCAATGGAGTCAGGCCCTAATAAGTTGTGGAGGAGAGAGGTTTCTGTACAAGGTGTCTCTCAGCCCTATCACAGCTGACTGGCACCTCTCAGCCCTTATACTCCATGGTCAGTCACCATCTTCAGACACTGGTCTTTGCTGCTTTTACTTTCTGTAGCTCATTTCACTTGAAGGAACCCAAGAGCTGCGCTCACACTGAATAACCTTTCTCAGAATACACTTTCACTCCTTTCTGTCTCCATCCTCTTAGTAACCACAGCTTTTCTCAGTCCTTCCCTAACTAGACACAACTTGCCGTTACCAACCACATTGCTCTGCCAAGAACACGAATAAGGAACTTTCTATAGTCTGAGACTTGTAAGAAACCCAGCCATGATTTCCTTATTGTGGACAGGTTATCAGGAGGACACTACATGTATGAGAAGATAACCTGACCACAATAAGGACATCATGGCTGGTTATCAGGAGGACACTACATGTATGAGAAGATAACCTGACCACAATAAGGACATCATGGCTGGTTATCAGGAGGACACTACATGTATGAGAAGATAACCCGACCACAATAAGGACATCATGGCTGGTTATCAGGAGGACACTACATGTATGAGAAGATAACCCGGACACAATAAGGACATCATGGCTGGTTATCAGGAGAGACACTACATGTATGAGAAGACAACCTGACCACAATAAGGATTTCATGGCTGGTTATCTGGAGGGACACTACATGTATGAAAAGATAACCTGACCACAATAAGGACATCATGGCTGGTTATCAGGAGAGACACTACATGTATGAGAAGACAACCTGACCACAATAAGGATTTCATGGCTGGTTATCAGGAGGACACTACATGTATGAGAAGATAACCTGACCACAATAAGGACATCATGACTGTCTATCAGGAGGGACACTATATGTGTGAGAAGATAATCCGAACACAATAAGGACATCATGGCTGGTTATCAGGAGGACACTACATGTATGAGAAGATAACCCGGCCACAATAAGGACATCATGGCTGGTTATCAGGAGGACACTACATGTATGAGAAGATAACCTGGACACAATAAGGACATCATGGCTGGTTATCAGGAGGACACTACATGTATGAGAAGATAACCTGACCACAATAAGGACATCATGGCTGGTTATCAGGAGGACACTACATGTATGAGAAGATAACCCGGCCACAATAAGGACATCATGGCTGGTTATCAGGAGGACACTACATGTATGAGAAGATAACCCGGCCACAATAAGGATATGAACTGCTGTTCCTAAGGGATCTACAACAGTTCTCCAGTTATAACTCAGGAGGCTGTAATCCTAATGTATCCGGGAAAATCAGCAGAAAAGAAACCAAAAATTATGTTTAAATTACACCAAAATATCTATTATGACCTTATGGGAACACAAAGTATAAAAAATAAATAAAAAGACAAAAATATTTTAAAAAGCTAAAGTGAAAAAAAAAATAAATCACCATTACCAGGCCCACATCACAGGTTCTAGCCCTGCTCAGAAGCAGTACAACAATATCTCTCACCTACATAAAAATTACCATAAAGGAGAGGGGAAAATAACTATTTTAGCCTAAGGCGTTACATAAAACATGAAAAAAGTGAAAAACACATTTCCCTCCTTTTTGTTTACATTTTCTTAGATATTAAAATAAAGAAAAAACAAGTAAAAATCCATAAAAAATAAGTTCCTGCAGAAAATTTTTTTTTTAATATTCCAAACTAAAAAAAAAACATGTTTTAGGACTCAAAACCACATGCACAATAAAATATGTTCCTGAACGAGGGAAATGTCCTGGTTGTGAAGTGGTTAAGTCCTGGCACCGGTCCAGTCTCTGCGTGTACAGTACATATTACAGGACATAACGGGGTAGGGCACAGCACAAAGCAAATAATTCATATAACACCGGCTGAATACTCACAGTACAGGGCTGAGGTCATGACTAGTACGGAAGACCCTGCCCATAATGGTGGGGGGATCTTATATGTGATTGGCTGTATAGTTATATACCGTATATCTGTCATGTGTATATGATGTACAGTATATATGACTGGCTGTATAGTATATGCTTACAGGGCCGGCTCCAGTATGAACCCTTGGGTGACAGAGCCCCACTGGGCCCCTTTTGGAATAACTCATGCACACTGCAGCAAAAAAACCAATCATAATTTAGTGGGGGGTTTTGCTGATTTATGTGCGAAATCCACTGCAAAATCAGTGCCTGATTCCACCATGTGAACAGGGCTGGACACTGTTAACAGTACTCCACAGTGGCCCCCACACAGTATTATATGCTCCACAATGCCCCCCCCCCCACATTATATGCTCCGCAGTGGCTTCTACACAGCATTATATGCCCTTAGTGGCCACCACCCAGTATTATGTGCCCACAATGGCCCTCACACCGTATTATATGCTTACAGTGACCTCCCCACAGTATTATATGATCCAAAGTGGACAGCAGTGGACACCATGAATGATCCCCCGCAGGCCAGGACTGGGGAGTCGGGAAGTCGAACCACCAAAATGGACTCCTCTATTTATTCTCAGCCCAACCCCTCCGGAAATGGCTCTCAGCATCCACCCTAAAAACATGGCGGACGCCTCTTCTGCCCTTTCTTGTGTCCGTCCTTCTGTCACTTTACTTTTGTAACCTTCATGCATCCATCAGAAAAGTAAAAATCCTGACAGAAGAAAGCTTTTGTTACGTTATTTATAAGAGGGTGAATGTAGACGACAGCAGATGGAGGGGCTCCGCCTGCATCAGTTGTTAATGTCTGTTGCTCTTATCCTATGATGGAAAAGAGCAATAGACATTAAAGGGATCCTATCATTAGAAACGCTTTTTACAATAAATACATGTAAGATGGACATGAGCAGTCGGCCATTTTCCTATGACCTCTCCCGTTTGGCCCACAGGAAAATGGCCGACGGACATGCTCAGTCAGTGCTTTTGGACCCAGAGAAGAAGCAGCGCGAGGGAAGAAGACAGAGGCCGTCGCTGGAGAGTTGTCACACAGGACCAGGGACGCCCCCCGTGCTACGAGAAAACTTATTTGTATAAGGAAGAAAGAAGAAATTCCTCAGAAATGGCATTGCAGATCAGAGTAATAAAGGTAAGAGAAGAGTCTTTCTTAAGGCTATCCCTTCGTGTATTTATTGTACAAAGGGTTTCTAATGACAGAATCCCTTTAAATAACAGTAATGTGAATCCCCCTTTAAATGGGGTTGTCCAGACAGACCCATAATGATATTTCCTACTGACCTCTCCACAGCATAGGCCATCAGTATATAATGTGTGGTGGTCCGCCGCCCAGACCCCGCACACATCGGTCATTCCTCCGAGCCCTGGAAGCCTCAGCAGTGGCCGGGGCTAGTACAGGAATAGAAGCAGGTACATGCCCCCCCCTGGCCACTACTGTATCTACCAGACCCCAGAGGTGGCCATAATAACTGATGTGTGCGGGGGCCGGGTGTTGGACAGCTCATATACTGATAAACAGGACCGGTCATCAGTATGAAAAATCACGAGCGATACAAGCAGCACTCTTCTATCTTCTCTCTTCATGTGCGGAAACCACATGGACCCCATTCTAGTCTATGAGGTCTGTCTGGTTTCTTAGGTAATGTATATAGGTTTCCATTCGGGGGTCCCTAAGCCGACTCCTCCAACAGAATAATGAACGAAGATGTGAAGAGGGTCTGACGGGAAGAGGCATCTACCTGGGGAGATGAGGAGGGGCCAGGGTGCACCAGCAGGAGGCGCTGTGAGGACTGAGGAGACACTGGCGGTATAATATGGTGGTGCTGCAGCCAGTCAGGGCCTCAGTCACTCCTCACAGGGCAGCTCTAGTCAGTGACATCTCCTCACACTCCTGGGCTATACTTACTCATCACACCTCACTGCCTCCATATACACCTGCCTCCATATTACACCATGTAGAGCTCCTCACTGCCATCACTGTCACATGACACAGGCTTCATGGGGCGGGGCCAGATACCCGGGGCGGGGCCAGATACCGGGAGGGCGGGGCCGAGCTATGGATGAGAAAAAGAGCAAACACTGGGCGGGAAATTACCTCAGAGCCTACAGACACTTCTACCGGCGTGATGGAGTCTTGTCTGTTAGGGCCAAGGTCAGTGTATATTACTGGCTGTATAGTATACGGTTAGTGTATAGGACTGGCTGTATAGTATGTGGTTAGTGGATAGGACTGGCTGTATAGTATATGGTTAGTGTATAGGACTGGCTGTATAGTATGTGGTTAGTAGATAGGACTGGCTGTATAGTATATGGTTAGTGTATAGGACTGGCTGTATAGTATATGGTTAGTATATAGGACTGGCTGTATAGTATATGGTTAGTGGATAGGACTGGCTGTATAGTATATGGTTAGTATATAGGACTGGCTGTATAGTATACGGTTAGTGGATAGGACTGGCTGTATAGTATATGGTTAGTGGATAGGACTGGCTGTATAGTATATGGTTAGTATATAGGACTGGCTGTATAGTATATGGTTAGTGTATAGGACTGGCTGTATAGTATATGGTTAGTGGATAGGACTGGCTGTATAGTATATGGTTAGTGGATAGGACTGGCTGTATAGTATATGGTTAGTATATAGGACTGGCTGTATAGTATACGGTTAGTGGATAGGACTGGCTGTATAGTATATGGTTAGTGTATAGGACTGGCTGTATAGTATATGGTTAGTGGATAGGACTGGCTGTATAGTATATGGTTAGTGGATAGGACTGGCTGTATAGTATATGGTTAGTAGATAGGACTGGCTGTATAGTATATGGTTAGTGGATAGGACTGGCTGTATAGTATATGGTTAGTATATAGGACTGGCTGTATAGTATATGGTTAGTGGATAGGACTGGCTGTATAGTATATGATTAGTGGATAGGACTGGCTGTATAGTATACGGTTAGTGTATAGGACTGGCTGTATAGTATATGGTTAGTGGATAGGACTGGCTGTATAGTATGTGGTTAGTGGATAGGACTGGCTGTATAGTATACGGTTAGTGTATAGGACTGGCTGTATAGTATATGGTTAGTGGATAGGACTGGCTGTATAGTATATGGTTAGTGTATAGGACTGGCTGTATAGTATATGGTTAGTGGATAGGACTGGCTGTATAGTATACGGTTAGTGGATAGGACTGGCTGTATAGTATATGGTTAGTGGATAGGACTGGCTGTATAGTATATGGTTAGTATATAGGACTGGCTGTATAGTATACGGTTAGTGGATAGGACTGGCTGTATATTATATGGTTAGTGGATAGGACTGGCTGTATAGTATACGGTTAGTGGATGGGACTGGCTGTATAGTATACGGTTAGTGGATAGGACTGGCTGTATAGTATACGGTTAGTGGATAGGACTGGCTGTATAGTATATGGTTAGTATATAGGACTGGCTGTATATTATACGGTTAGTGGATAGGACTGGCTGTATAGTATACGGTTAGTGGATAGGACTGGCTGTATATTATATGGTTAGTATATAGGACTGGCTGTATAGTATACGGTTAGTGGATAGGACTGGCTGTATATTATATGGTTAGTGGATAGGACTGGCTGTATATTATATGGTTAGTGGATAGGACTGGCTGTATAGTATATAGTTAGTGTATAGGACTGGCTGTATAGTTTATGGTTAGTGGATAGGACTGGCTGTATAGTATATGGTTAGTATATAGGACTGGCTGTATAGTATACGGTTAGTGGATAGGACTGGCTGTATAGTATATGGTTAGTGGATAGGACTGGCTGTATAGTATATGGTTAGTGGATAGGACTGGCTGTATAGTATATGGTTAGTGGATAGGACTGGCTGTATAGTATATGGTTAGTGGATAGGACTGGCTGTATAGTATACGGTTAGTGGATAGGACTGGCTGTATAGTATATGGTTAGTGGATAGGAATGGCTGTATAGTATATGGTTAGTGGATAGGACTGGCTGTATAGTATACGGTTAGTGGATAGGACTGGCTGTATAGTATATGGTTAGTGGATAGGACTGGCTGTATAGTATACGGTTAGTGGATAGGACTGGCTGTATAGTATATGGTTAGTGGATAGGACTGGCTGTATAGTATATGGTTAGTGGATAGGACTGGCTGTATAGTATATGGTTAGTGGATAGGACTGGCTGTATAGTATATGGTTAGTGGATAGGACTGGCTGTATAGTATATGGTTAGTGGATAGGACTGGCTGTATAGTATACGGTTAGTGGATAGGACTGGCTGTATAGTATATGGTTAGTGGATAGGAATGGCTGTATAGTATATGGTTAGTGGATAGGACTGGCTGTATAGTATACGGTTAGTGGATAGGACTGGCTGTATAGTATATGGTTAGTGGATGGGACTGGCTGTATAGTATATGGTTAGTGTATAGGACTGGCTGTATAGTATATGGTTAGTGGATGGGACTGGCTGTATAGTATATGGTTAGTATATAGGACTGGCTGTATAGTATATGGTTAGTGTATAGGACTGGCTGTATAGTATACGGTTAGTGGATAGGACTGGCTGTATATTATATGGTTAGTGGATAGGACTGGCTGTATAGTATATGGTTAGTGGATGGGACTGGCTGTATAGTATATGGTTAGTATATAGGACTGGCTGTATAGTATACGGTTAGTGGATAGGACTGGCTGTATAGTATATGGTTAGTGGATAGGACTGGCTGTATAGTATATGGTTAGTGGATAGGACTGGCTGTATAGTATATGGTTAGTGGATAGGACTGGCTGTATAGTATATGGTTACTGTATAGGACTGGCTGTATAGTATATGGTTAGTGGATAGGACTGGCTGTATAGTATATGGTTAGTGGATAGGACTGGCTGTATAGTATATGGTTAGTGGATAGGACTGGCTGTATAGTATACGGTTAGTGGATAGGACTGGCTGTATAGTATACGGTTAGTGGATAGGACTGGCTGTATAGTATATGGTTAGTGGATGGGACTGGCTGTATAGTATATGGTTAGTATATAGGACTGGCTGTATAGTATATGGTTAGTGGATAGGACTGGCTGTATAGTATATGGTTAGTGTATATGGCTGTATAGTATATGGTTAGTGGATAGGACTGGCTGTATAGTATACGGTTAGTGTATAGGACTGGCTGTGTGGTATATGGTTAGTGGATAGGACTGGCTGTATAGTATATGGTTAGTGTATAGGACTGGCTGTATAGTATATGGTTAGTGGATAGGACTGGCTGTATAGTATACGGTTAGTGGATAGGACTGGCTGTATAGTATATGGTTAGTGGATAGGACTGGCTGTATAGTATATGGTTAGTATATAGGACTGGCTGTATAGTATATGGTTAGTGGATAGGACTGGCTGTATAGTATATGGTTAGTGGATAGGACTGGCTGTATAGTATACGGTTAGTGGATGGGACTGGCTGTATAGTATATGGTTAGTGGATGGGACTGGCTGTATAGTATACGGTTAGTGGATAGGACTGGCTGTATAGTATACGGTTAGTGGATAGGACTGGCTGTATAGTATACGGTTAGTGGATAGGACTGGCTGTATAGTATATGGTTAGTATATAGGACTGGCTGTATATTATACGGTTAGTGGATAGGACTGGCTGTATAGTATACGGTTAGTGGATAGGACTGGCTGTATATTATATGGTTAGTATATAGGACTGGCTGTATAGTATACGGTTAGTGGATAGGACTGGCTGTATATTATATGGTTAGTGGATAGGACTGGCTGTATATTATATGGTTAGTGGATAGGACTGGCTGTATAGTATATAGTTAGTGTATAGGACTGGCTGTATAGTTTATGGTTAGTGGATAGGACTGGCTGTATAGTATATGGTTAGTATATAGGACTGGCTGTATAGTATACGGTTAGTGTATAGGACTGGCTGTATAGTATACGGTTAGTGGATAGGACTGGCTGTATAGTATATGGTTAGTGGATAGGACTGGCTGTATAGTATATGGTTAGTGGATAGGACTGGCTGTATAGTATATGGTTAGTGGATAGGACTGGCTGTATAGTATATGGTTAGTGGATAGGACTGGCTGTATAGTATATGGTTAGTGGATAGGACTGGCTGTATAGTATACGGTTAGTGGATAGGACTGGCTGTATAGTATATGGTTAGTATATAGGATTGGCTGTATAGTATATGGTTAGTGTATAGGACTGGCTGTATAGTATATGGTTAGTGTATATGGCTGTATAGTATATGGTTAGTGGATAGGACTGGCTGTATAGTATATGGTTAGTGGATAGGACTGGCTGTATAGTATATGGTTAGTGTATAGGACTGACTGTATAGTATACGGTTAGTGGATAGGACTGGCTGTATAGTATATGGTTAGTGGATGGGACTGGCTGTATAGTATATGGTTAGTGTATAGGACTGGCTGTATAGTATATGGTTAGTGGATGGGACTGGCTGTATAGTATATGGTTAGTATATAGGACTGGCTGTATAGTATATGGTTAGTGTATAGGACTGGCTGTATAGTATACGGTTAGTGGATAGGACTGGCTGTATATTATATGGTTAGTGGATAGGACTGGCTGTATAGTATATGGTTAGTGGATGGGACTGGCTGTATAGTATATGGTTAGTATATGGGACTGGCTGTATAGTATACGGTTAGTGGATAGGACTGGCTGTATAGTATATGGTTAGTGGATAGGACTGGCTGTATAGTATATGGTTAGTGGATAGGACTGGCTGTATAGTATATGGTTAGTGGATAGGACTGGCTGTATAGTATATGGTTACTGTATAGGACTGGCTGTATAGTATATGGTTAGTGGATAGGACTGGCTGTATAGTATATGGTTAGTGGATAGGACTGGCTGTATAGTATACGGTTAGTGGATAGGACTGGCTGTATAGTATACGGTTAGTGGATAGGACTGGCTGTATAGTATATGGTTAGTGGATAGGACTGGCTGTATAGTATATGGTTAGTGGATGGGACTGGCTGTATAGTATATGGTTAGTATATAGGACTGGCTGTATAGTATATGGTTAGTGGATAGGACTGGCTGTATAGTATATGGTTAGTGTATATGGCTGTATAGTATATGGTTAGTGGATAGGACTGGCTGTATAGTATATGGTTAGTGGATAGGACTGGCTGTATAGTATACGGTTAGTGGATAGGACTGGCTGTATAGTATATGGTTAGTATATAGGATTGGCTGTATAGTATATGGTTAGTGTATAGGACTGGCTGTATAGTATATGGTTAGTGTATATGGCTGTATAGTATATGGTTAGTGGATAGGACTGGCTGTATAGTATATGGTTAGTGGATAGGACTGGCTGTATAGTATATGGTTAGTGTATAGGACTGGCTGTATAGTATATGGTTAGTGGATAGGACTGGCTGTATAGTATATGGTTACTGTATAGGACTGGCTGTATAGTATATGGTTAGTGGATAGGACTGGCTGTATAGTATATGGTTAGTGGATAGGACTGGCTGTATAGTATACGGTTAGTGGATAGGACTGGCTGTATAGTATACGGTTAGTGGATAGGACTGGCTGTATAGTATATGGTTAGTGGATAGGACTGGCTGTATAGTATATGGTTAGTGGATGGGACTGGCTGTATATTATATGGTTAGTGGATAGGACTGGCTGTATAGTATATGGTTAGTGTATAGGACTGGCTGTATAGTATACGGTTAGTGGATAGGACTGGCTGTATATTATATGGTTAGTGGATAGGACTGGCTGTATAGTATATGGTTAGTGGATGGGACTGGCTGTATAGTATATGGTTAGTATATAGGACTGGCTGTATAGTATACGGTTAGTGGATAGGACTGGCTGTATAGTATATGGTTAGTGGATAGGACTGGCTGTATAGTATATGGTTAGTGGATAGGACTGGCTGTATAGTATATGGTTAGTGGATAGGACTGGCTGTATAGTATATGGTTACTGTATAGGACTGGCTGTATAGTATATGGTTAGTGGATAGGACTGGCTGTATAGTATATGGTTAGTGGATAGGACTGGCTGTATAGTATACGGTTAGTGGATAGGACTGGCTGTATAGTATACGGTTAGTGGATAGGACTGGCTGTATAGTATACGGTTAGTGGATAGGACTGGCTGTATAGTATATGGTTAGTGGATAGGACTGGCTGTATAGTATATGGTTAGTGGATGGGACTGGCTGTATAGTATATGGTTAGTATATAGGACTGGCTGTATAGTATATGGTTAGTGGATAGGACTGGCTGTATAGTATATGGTTAGTGTATATGGCTGTATAGTATATGGTTAGTGGATAGGACTGGCTGTATAGTATATGGTTAGTGGATAGGACTGGCTGTATAGTATACGGTTAGTGGATAGGACTGGCTGTATAGTATATGGTTAGTATATAGGATTGGCTGTATAGTATATGGTTAGTGTATAGGACTGGCTGTATAGTATATGGTTAGTGTATATGGCTGTATAGTATATGGTTAGTGGATAGGACTGGCTGTATAGTATATGGTTAGTGGATAGGACTGGCTGTATAGTATATGGTTAGTGTATAGGACTGGCTGTATAGTATACGGTTAGTGGATAGGACTGGCTGTATAGTATATGGTTAGTGGATGGGACTGGCTGTATAGTATATGGTTAGTGTATAGGACTGGCTGTATAGTATATGGTTAGTGGATGGGACTGGCTGTATAGTATATGGTTAGTGGATAGGACTGGCTGTATAGTATATGGTTAGTGGATAGGACTGGCTGTATAGTATATGGTTAGTGGATGGGACTGGCTGTATAGTATATGGTTAGTATATAGGACTGGCTGTATAGTATACGGTTAGTGGATAGGACTGGCTGTATAGTATATGGTTAGTGGATAGGACTGGCTGTATAGTATATGGTTAGTGGATAGGACTGGCTGTATAGTATATGGTTAGTGGATAGGACTGGCTGTATAGTATACGGTTAGTGGATAGGACTGGCTGTATAGTATATGGTTAGTATATAGGACTGGCTGTATAGTATACGGTTAGTGGATAGGACTGGCTGTATAGTATACGGTTAGTGGATAGGACTGGCTGTATAGTATACGGTTAGTGGATAGGACTGGCTGTATAGTATACGGTTAGTGGATAGGACTGGCTGTATAGTATACGGTTAGTGCATAGGACTGGCTGTATAGTATATGGTTAGTGGATAGGACTGGCTGTATTGTATATGGTTAGTGGATGGGACTGGCTGTATAGTATATAGTTAGTGGATGGGACTGGCTGTATAGTATACGGTTAGTGGATAGGACTGGTTGTATAGTATATGGTTAGTGGATAGGACTGGCTGTATAGTATATGGTTAGTGGATAGGACTGGCTGTATAGTATATGGTTAGTGGATAGGACTGGCTGTATAGTATATGGTTAGTGGATAGGACTGGCTGTATAGTATATGGTTAGTGGATAGGACTGGCTGTATAGTATATGGTTAGTGGATAGGACTGGCTGTATAGTATATGGTTAGTGGATAGGACTGGCTGTATAGTATACGGTTAGTGGATAGGACTGGCTGTATATTATATGGTTAGTGGATAGGACTGGCTGTATAGTATATGGTTAGTGGATAGGACTGGCTGTATAGTATATGGTTAGTGTATAGGACTGGCTGTATAGTATATGGTTAATGTATATGAATGGCTGTATAGGTATATCCTATCCTACTCCTCCTATCCTAATAATGTGAAAGTTCGGATTTTTGTTCCTAAATCACGCAAATAGGGCTGAACTGATTTTAATGAAATTTGGCACATAGTTTATAACCTCAATTAAAACACAGGCTATTTTTTATCCCAGTAAATGACATGGCTTCACAACTGTTATGAATTTATGTTCACATACTATATTACACTGCTCCTGCAGCAGCTTATCTCAGGTCCCAGGGCTGTTATCTCTATGTGTAAACATACGCTAACCCTCAGTGGCTTGGGTACAGCATTTGCATATCATCTTATCTGCTCCAGTCAGTGGAGACAAACTGACATGAGCAAATACCTTTAATCCAAATTGGCAGTTTGTCAATCTTAAACATTCCTGGAAAAAGAGAATCTAATTTGTTGCAAAGGAGAGCTATGAAGGAAGCCAGAAGTCACAGACTTCTCAAGCGGAGCTGAGGGGGGCGGGGGGGAATCATTGATGTTAACAACACATGCATTATGTGGCGTCGCAGCGAGCTGCTGAGATACCGGAACAATTACAGGCACGGTGCGAAGAACAATTTCAGTGCCAGGCCAACTTGAGAGCTGCCGGAGCAGGTGGATTATCAACGCCAACAACACACTCGTTATATAGTGTCCCAGTGAGCTGCTGAGTTGCCGGAACAATCACAGGCAGAGTGCAAGAAACAAGTTCAGCAGCAGGACAGAATAAGAGCTGCCAAAACGCTGGAGCAGACAATCCATCGACGGCAGCAATTTGTTGAATATAGGCGGATCATCCACTCCAACAACCTGCAGATGAAGTCGCGGGCAGAGGCTAGCACAGTATATCCGTCATAGTCTATATGATGTATCTGGTCTTGGTGACTAGTCATTAGCTCTGAACATGATCTAAGGGCTAGTTCAAACGTAAATTACATGTGGCTTATTTTGGCATCGGCCAAATACGCTTCCCATCCCATTAGGCTTTTTTTGGACCATGCCGCGCTTTTTGGAGGTTTTTTTTTTTTTTTTTTTTAGGAGCGTTTTTTGTAAAAACCTTCTCAAAAAACGCCAGGCTGTTTTCCCCTCCCATAAAGTGAATAGGCCGGAAAAAAAAAGCGCCTTGCGGTTTCGGTCACTTTTTTTTTGCAAAAAAAAAACTAGGCGTTTTTCACCTCCCATTCACATCTATTGCTTTCTTCAGGCAGAAAACTCTTGAAGAAAGGTCATGTCGCTTTTTTTCTTCTGCTAGCAGAAAAAAAAAGAAGCTAGCAGTCTACATAGACCACTATTATAAAAGGGATGATTTTGATGCGAAATCCGCTTTGAAAATCAGCCTCTTTGTCCCTGTGTGAACTATCCCTAAAACGGAATCTGCCTTGAAGCCAGAAACGTATTCTAAGTGGGATGTTACTGAATTGCTGGATTTTCTTGTGGGTCTTGTTTCTATGGCATTCAGGGTGTAATAAAAATGCCGGGTTATCTTTTTTTCTCCAGATCGGTCCAATCCCATGAATGACAAATTTATATACTTTTATGTTTATTATCTTTAAAATATTAACCCCTTCCTGCTACTTTTTGACTTTCTGATGAAGCTCGATTTTTCAAAACTGGCGTGTTACTTTATGTGGCAATAATTTTGGAATGCTATAACTTACCAAAGTGATTTTGACATTGTTTTTTCGTAACACATTGTACTTCGTGTTAGTGGTAAATTTTGGTTATGTTTTAATTATGAAAAAATAGGAAATTTGGTGGAAATTTTGAAAAATATGCATTTTATAAAGTTTGAAATGATGTGCATTGCATACAGATAGTCAGACCACCAAAATTATATCATAAATCTCATGTCCCAGATCTCTGCTTTATGTCGGCATCAAACTTTAGTCGCCTTTTTATTTTTTACGGACATCATAAGGTTTACAAGTGAAACAACAATATTCAAAATTTTCAAGAAATTTCTAAAACCCATTTTTTTAAGGGACTAATCCAGTTATGAAGGGGTTTTGAAAGACCCTTGTATTAAACCCCCCCCCCCCCCCATAAATCACCCCATTTTCAAAACTGCACCCCCTTAAATAAGCCAAAACAACACTATCAAGTATTTCAACCCTATAAGTGCTTAACAGGAATCAAGACAAAATGGGCTGTAAATATACAAGGGTAAATATACAAGGGTCCAGTATGTTTAGGTGTAAACTGAATTTTATTGAAATTTTCAAAATAAAGAAACAGAATCACAGTACAGTACAAAATAACAGAAAGAAGACTAACCAAAAGTAAGTTCAATAACAGGAAAACGGCAAAACAGTGCCCTAAACGGGCTAAACAAGAAGCATAAGTGCCAGCAGAACACAAATCAAAACAAATCAAAAAGAAAATCTGCGGACACAACACGGCCCCAAGAGCGATACCAGAACAACACAGAACTAGGGGAAGACAAGACACCACGAGGACAGGAAACGAAAAGGGGGGGAAGGAGAACAACATCTAATTTACGCTGGGTTCACACCTGCGTCTGGGGTCTCCGTTCTATGGTTTCCGTCTTCTGCATGCCAGAAGACGGAAACCATAGACCGGGTCCGGCCGTGCACGGCGGTGAGCGTTTTAGGCTCTCCGCCGCGAAACCGGATTTTTTTTATCCGGACACAGAGTAGTGCATGTCCGACTCTGTGTCCGGATTATAAAACCCGGTTTCGCGGCGGAGAGCGCAAAACGCTCACCGCCGGACAGCTTTCTCACCCATTCAAATGAATGGGTGAGAAAGTCTCCTGCAGGTTTCCGTATCCTGCCTGTGTTTTAGGCAGGAAACGGAAACCCAAATACGGAGACCGGGCCGCAGATGTGAACGAGCCCTTAGAAGAGAGGAACAGGGTCCAGTATGTTTAGAAAGGAGTGTAGAAATAAGAAAGCGGGAGGGGTTTGCTTATACAAAAATCAGGCCTTAAGCCAGTTCTGCGTGAGGACATCTGGGAGGAAAATGAATATGTGGAGTCCTTATGGGAGGAACAAAAAATAATAAAATACTGATAAGGATTTGTTATAAATCTCCAAATATAACGGAAGAAGCTGAAAATCCTATTAATATTATAAAGGTGAAAGTTTGTGAGTTTTGTGTGTTTGGATGTTTGTTCCTCAATCACGCAAAACCCGCTCCACCGATTTGGTTCAAAGTTTCCACAAACATAGTTACTACACTGGATTGCGCAATAGGCTACTTTTCGTCACAATAGCGCACATACGTTTTTCCTAGGACCCCCACAAAACCCAAACTCACATCTCCATCTGTGTAATCTCACACACTTTCAAGCATAGCAAACCACAAAACTTCCTATTGCCCTCTACAGCCTAGCCCCTAACCTCACACAATCACATTTACACATACTTTAAGACTTTTCCCCTCACCTTAACGATACTGCAGGAGGCTACTTCTTCCATGCTCCGGAGCAGCCATGTTTGCCGACCCTCCACCCCTTGCACGCTCCGCAACAACGCCCACCCAGCCACTCCACTTTGTTGCCAGGAGCATGCGTATGTTACCCACCTACAGAACGTGTTCCTGCACGCTACCATTTTACGCCTCCAATGTAGGCCGCAGCACCCGACATACTGTCTCCAGCCAGCTACTCTCCCTGACTGCACTGTGACCACACTGCTGTTTCGTCTTCACCATCCATCCACGTTCCCAAGCTCTACATGCCACACTGGTAAGTTCGGCTCCACAGCCGCAATCACTCCTTTTCCTCTACACTCCGCTGTACCCTCTGAACACACCCATACACACGTTACGGCCCATAACATCTGAACAATCTGCCTGTCTGCCGTCTCCTTCAATCCCCCCCCCCCCACACACCAAAACACCAGACATTCACTTAAAGGGGCTCTATCAGCAAAATCATGCTGATAGAGCCCCCACATATGCGTGCATAGCCGTTAAAAAGGCTATTCAGGCACTGTAAAAGTTAAATTAAACTACCCCCCCGTTTTAAAATAACTTAAAAAAGAATGTTCTCTACTTACGCAGCTTCTACTACGGCTACTGCGCATGCGCCCAGGCTATTTTTTTTTATCCGTGTCTGCGAGCAAGCGCCGGAGGAGGACGGGACCCGAAGACGTCAGAGGAAGAAGAGGCGGGGAAGAAGAAGACGGCGCACCCTGAATGCCCGCCCAGGGTGCACGTTCCGTAAGTAGAGAACATTCTTTTTTAAGTTATTTTAAAACGGGGGGGGGGGGGGTAGTTTAATTTAACTTTTACAGTGCCTGAATACTACGGCCCATACCGGCTGGATTCTTATACCAAGCGCCCACCATACACGCCTCTGTCACTACTGGCGCTCAGTTAACTCTTTGCCGACATACGCTGTTGTACTACGGCGCATGCCGGCGGGTTCGCTATAGCAGCCGGACGGCCGCCAAAGCAGAATAAAGTCATTATTATGGGGGATTTCAACTACCCTGATATCAACTGGGAGGCAGAAACCTGCAGATCCAACAAAGGGAACAGGTTCTTGTCAGTAATAAAAGACAATTACCTATCGCAACTAGTGCAGGACCCAACAAGAGGCGAGGCACTTTTAGACCTAATTTTAACAAATGAACCTGACACACTGTCAAAAGTGGAGGTTGGGGGACATCTGGGTAATAGTGACCATAACATAATAAGTTTTCTTGTACACATTAATAAGATGTTCATTAGAGGGGGTTCAAAAACACTAAACTTCAGGAAGGCAAATTTTAACCAACTGAGAGAGGAGCTTGGAAGCATAAACTGGGACAATGTCCACAACGTGAAGGGAACACAAACTAAATGGGACATCTTCAAAAATATACTAAATAGGAGCACTAGAAAACCCATACCATATGGGAATAAGCGGGCCAGAAATCATAGAAACCCAATGTGGCTAACTAAAACGGTACAGAATGCAATGAGGGATAAAAAGGAAGCATCTAAAGTACTAAAACAAGAGAGTAGCAACACAGCATTAAATACTATAAGGAGAAAAATAACCTGCGCAAAAGACAAATAAAAGAGGCGAAGATTGAGGCTGAGAGAAACATTGCCAAGGAAAGTAAAAGTAATCCAAAATTATTCTTCAATTACATAAATAATACAAGTATTAAATGCCTTCTTCTCTACAGTGTTTACACAAGAAAATCCATTGGCAGCGACATAATTAGGGGTAATGTTAACTCTCAATTACATGTTACCTGCTTAACCCAGGAAGAAGTGCGGCGCTGCCTGCAAAACACTAAAATAGAGAAATCGCCCGGTCCAGATGGAGTACACCCTGAGTTCTGAGGGAATTAAGCATGGTCATAGATAGACCCTTGTATCTAATATTTAAGGATTCAGTAATGACTGGGTCTGTTCCACAGGATTGTTGAATAGGAAATGTGGTGTCAATTTTCAAAAAGGGGTGTAAAAGTGAACCTGGAAACTATAGGCCAGTAAGTTTAACTTCTGTGGTGGGAAAGATATTTGAGGGCTTTCTAAGAGATGCTGTCCTGGAGTATCTCAATGTAAATAATCTTAAAACACCAAATCAGCATGGGTGTATGAGGGATCAGCCCTGTCAGACTAATCTGATCAGCTTCTATGAGGAGGTCAGTTCAAGATTGGACATGGGTAATGCAGTGGACGTGGTGTACCTGGACATGGGTAATGCAGTGGACGTGCTGTATCTGGACATGGGTAATGCAGTGGACGTGGTGTATCTGGACATGGGTAATGCAGTGGACGTGGTGTATCTGGACATGGGTAATGCAGTGGACGTGGTGTACCTGGACATGGGTAATGCAGTGGACGTGCTGTATCTGGACATGGGTAATGCAGTGGACGTGCTGTATCTGGACATGGGTAATGCAGTGGACGTGCTGTATCTGGACATGGGTAATGCAGTGGACGTGCTGTATCTGGACATGGGTAATGCAGTGGACGTGGTGTATCTGGACATGGGTAATGCAGTGGACGTGCTGTATCTGGACATGGGTAATGCAGTGGACGTGCTGTATCTGGACATGGGTAATGCAGTGGACGTGCTGTATCTGGACATGGGTAATGCAGTGGACGTGCTGTATCTGGACATGGGTAATGCAGTGGACGTGCTGTATCTGGACATGGGTAATGCAGTGGACGTGCTGTATCTGGACATGGGTAATGCAGTGGACGTGCTGTATCTGGACATGGGTAATGCAGTGGACGTGCTGTATCTGGACTTTTCAAAGGCTTTTGATACTGTTCCACATAAACGGTTGGCATGCAAAATGAGTATGTTGGGACTGGGGGCAAACATCTGCATTTGGGTTAGCAACTGGCTCACTGATAGGAAACAGAGGGTACTTGTTAATGGTAAATATTCAGACTGGGCCACAGTCACCAGTGGGGTGCCACAAGGGTCAGTATTAGGTCCTCTCTTGTTTAATATCTTTATTAATGACCTGGTAGAGGGTTTACAAACCAGGGTGTCCATATTACAGAGCAGGGTGTCCATATTTGCAGATGATACTAAACTTTGTAGGGTAATTAATAATGAGGAGGATAGTAGAATAATACAAGGGGATCTAAGGAAATTGAAAGCATGGGCGGAGACTTGGCAAATGAAGTTTAATGTTGACAAATGTAAGGTAATGCACTTTGGTCGATGTAATAAA
This sequence comes from Leptodactylus fuscus, assembly GCF_031893055.1. Classification (NCBI taxonomy): domain Eukaryota; kingdom Metazoa; phylum Chordata; class Amphibia; order Anura; family Leptodactylidae; genus Leptodactylus; species Leptodactylus fuscus. The sequence continues at coordinate 149,381,159 of NC_134271.1, forward strand.
ATGTATGATTATGTACTTAATAGTAAATTACTGGGTAAGACTGCCAATGAAAAAGACTTAGGGATTTTGGTGGACAGCAAGCTTACCTTCAACCCCTTAAGGACGCAGGGTACTTTGGGCCTTAAGGCTCAGACCCTGTTTTTCAAATATGACGTCTTTTACTTTATGTGAGGATAGCTTCATAATGCATTTACCTATCCAGGTGATTCCAAGATTTTTTCGTGACACATTGTACTTTATGTTGGTGGTAAATTTTGGTCATTATACTTTGCGTTTGTTTGTTAAAAAAAAGGACAATATACTGAAAATTACATAAAATTATCATTTTTGAAAGTTTCTGTTAATCTCGTGAAAACAAAGACAGTCCTATCACACAAAATTCTTCCTAATTAACATTTCCCATATGTCTACTTTATATCAGCTGTTTCTTCAATGTCCTTTTACTTTTCTAGGAAGTTAGAAGGCTTATAACTTTAGTAGCAAATTGTCAGATTTTCAAGAAAATGTAAAGATTTTGTTTTCTAGGGACCTATTTAGTTGTGAAGTCACTTTGAGGGTCCTATATAATAGAAAACTCCCATAAATGACCCCATTTTTGAAACAGTAGTCTTCAAACTATTCAAAATTGTATATAGGAACTTTATTAACCCTTTAGGTGTTCCACAGGAATTAATGCAAAATGAAGGTCAAATTTCCAAATGTCACTTTTTTATGCACATTTTCCATTTCAAACCACATTTTTCCGTAACAAAGAAGGGGTTAACAGCAAAACATACCATAATATTTATTTCTCTGATACTGCAGTTTGTAGAAATATTCCATATGTGGCCCTTCTGTGCAATGTGACTCAATACGTGTCCTCAGAAATCAAAGAGCACCTTTAGGGATTTCGGGCAGCAATTTCATTAGGATGGTTTTTAGATACCATGTTGCATTTAGAGAGCCCTAGAAGTACCACAATAGTGGGAAACCCCCACAAGTGACCCCATTTTGGAAACAGCACCCCTCAAAGAATTTATCAGGGGGTGTAATGAGTATTAGTATCCCAGATGTGACTGCACAGCGGATGGTGAAGAGGGAATATATAAGCGGTGCGGAGGACATTGGGAGCATCAAATTCCCTACTATGTCCCGGTAGCTCCTATGACTGGGGGGGGGTCGCTTTGGGGGTCTCTTCTATTGTTTTTTTTCTTGTAAGCTGCAAAACTGGTCTGTACCCTGACATACGCTCACACCACTTATATATTCCCCTCCTGACGCATTTGGCGATTTTGTTTTCTTTTTGTCTTCACATTATTCAAGCTATATTTTTTTATTTTTGTGTTGATGTGGCCATATGAGTGCTTGTATTTTTCCGGGATATGATGCATTTTGTAATGACACCATTTTTGGGTGCCTATAGCTTATTGGCTATTTTTTATTAACTCTTTTTTTGCTGGATAAAAAAAATCACTCAATTATGGCATTGCATTTTACTTTTTAAATGTTTTCCACATGGCGTACAGCATAAGTATCATGTGAACTTTATTCTGCGGGTCGGTACGGTTACGGCGATACCTCATTTATAGGTTTTTTATGCGTTAGTAATTTTGCTGAACAAAAACCCATTTGGGGACATAAATCAATGTTTTATGCATCGCCATCTTCTGAGATGCGTAACATTTTTATTTTTCGATTGACAGAGTTGGTTGAGGGCTTATTTTTTGCAAGACAACCTGTGCTTTTCATTGGTACTATTTTGGTGTACATACGACTTTTTGATCACTTTTTATAGCATATTTTTTAAGGTGAGATGGCAAAAAAATCATTTCCCGCGTTTTTTTTCTCGACGTTTACCATATAGGGGAAATAATGTTTTAGTTTTATGGTACAGGTTGTTACGGACACGGCAATACCAAATATGCATTGTTTTTATTTTTTAGGTGTGTTTTTTTAATAACTTATTTGCTATAGAAAAAGGGAATTTTGGGGCTTTAATTATTTATTTCACACACTTTATTTACCGTATTTTTCGGACTATAAGACGCACCCAGGTTTTAGAGGAGAAAAATAGGGAAAAAAAATTTTCAGGCAAAAAATGGTAAAATATTTAATATATGGGAGTTGTAGTTTTGGAACAGCTGCAAGGCCACATTGACAGGTGACCCTGCAGCTGTACGGGGATGTATAGGGCGTTTTTTTTGTGGGGCCAGGTGTAGACCGGGCATTTTCAGACACAGGGATACCTAATGTATATGTTTCACAGTAATGTTATACTTTTATATGTATTCTAGGGAAAGGAGGTGAACTTTTATTTATTTTATTTTTTATTATATTTTTTTTAAGTGTTTTTTTTTTTTTTTTTTTTTTTTACTATTTTAATATCCCCCGCCTAGGGGGCTTGAACCTGCAATCATTTGATTGCAAGTCCCATAGACGGCAATACAAGTGTATTGCCGTCTATGGGAGATTCTATACATTACTATCGCGGAGGGTCATAGACCAGCCGCGATAGTAATATATATCTATGACAGGCCTTGGAGCCTTCATTAGGCTCCCGGCTGTCATCGGAACAGGCCGGCTCCTGCGGCCTCGCCGTGCAGGAGCCGGCCTGCATCACTAAAGGTATGAGGCCGGGGGGGGGGGGGGGGCTAACTAACTGTCGGGACCTGCGGAGGAGCAGTGGGTTTGCAGCATGGCCGTGCTACTGCCACCGCTGGTTTTCTTCAGCGGCAGTAGCGTGGCAATCTGCAGGTCCCGGCAACTAAGACAGTCCCCGGCATCTGCTGTAATAGACCGGCGGATGCCGGGGAGTGTCTTAGCTGCCGGGGCCTGCAGTATTGTCACACTTCTGCCGCTGAAGAAAACCAGCGGTGGCAGTAGCGCGGCAATCTGCAGGCCCCGGCAGCTAAGACACTCCCCGGCATCCGCCGGTCTATTACAGCAGATGCCGGGGGCTGTCTTAGCTGCCGGGGCCTGCGGATTGCCGCGCTACTGCCGATGAAGAAAACCAGCGGTGGCAGTAGCGCGGCCATGCTGCAAACCCACATTCAGACTATAAGACGCACCCTCATTTTCCTCCGAAATTTGGGGGAAAAAAAGTGCGTCTTATAGTCCGAAAAATACGGTATTTTTTTACTTTTTTTTTTTTTTTTTTTTACATTTTTTTATTTGTTTTATAACTATACTTGGACCAGCAATACTCTGATATATAGGAAGTGTGTCTCTGCAGACGCAGAGACACACTTCCGGGCATCAAGGCAGGAGGATCTCCAGGTAAGTGGGGTTCCTAGGGGGGGTAAACGGGGGGGAAAAAAGGGGTAGAAAATGCTAAATTGAAACAGACAATTTTTATTACATATACAAACACAATAACAAGTTAAAAAGGGTGACAATACCACATCTACCAGCAGTAGGTGTAGTGGCAGACCAGGACAGGTGGTCTGTCACACAGGGGATGAGGTCACATGTTGTAGGTGAATGGGGGAATAATAGAAGCCAACAAGCAGATGCAGGTTATCTTAGCATTCCCAAAGATGGGTGGGATGCCTTGTTTATTTCTACTCTTTCTGACAGGGTGTAACAAGATGTAACCACAAATACAATTGGTTAACATATATTTTCAAATGCTTTTAGATGAGTTATGCAATATTGTGTTCTTCACTGCTTATCTAATAACGATTACGTAGCAATTGTTAGTACGTAAATGGTTTATCTTATCTGAACATAAGGCTACTGAGCTAGTGTAGATCCACGAGTTAGCTAGTTCAGAAAACAACAAGAGGCCCTTATGTATAGCAGAAATTAGAAACATATAGTCTTATTAATCCAGGGTCTTGTAAAGAGTCTCATAAAGTAGGGAGAAACTGGGGGCTCCTTCATCATTTCCCTCCTCTTGTTTCAATTTCTGAGGGCACAAATGGATCTTCTTCTCGTGGTGGGAGTTCTCGCATCTTTGGCGTTATTTGTATTTCCCATCTAACTAGCTTTTTTCCTTCCTATCCAGAAATGACCCCTTAGACAGCCCATATATCACAGAGTATATGGATAGGCCACATAGACTGTGGGATACACGTATCCATTACTGACTGCCTACTTTAGTGATCATTTCATCTAAGCATTCACACACTTTATTGCATCACACATTGTAAACACACAATCTCTATCTGTCCATCTATCTAAATGATGACAACGCCAAAATTGCACCGGACTTGGCAGGGTGTCTCAGTACTGTTATCCCTCCAAAGTGATACATTTTTGGGACCTTCTGCCAGAGATGAGGTCCTCCACGCCTCTCAAACAACTGGAGGGTCATCAGAAGAGAGGGTAGTCGAGCGAAGTTATCAGATGGGCATCTCTGGGTATAATTTTCTTTTACTGACTAAAAGAGAAATACAAAGTATTAATAACTTCCAACCAATTAAGAGCATTGATAGAACTTGTAGTCTCATTAATAATTCCATCCATGATGCTAGCATACTTATTCACTTTGTTTGCTAATTCTATTCTCCAACCTGTCCAGGCTGGGAACCACATCCAAGCTGTATCTGTCTTTGTAAACAGTTCTCACTTTAATCTAATTCTATCGCTATATGTTCCAACTGAACTAGTGAATGAGATGTTTGTGCGTGTTCTGATTGCAGGTACAACTCTCCCTATAGAGCTAATTCCCCCAAGTTCCCATAGGGAGCCATGAATAAGCCTTGTTACCGCAAATGTAATAAAGTCCTTGCTTCAGAACCTTAGGGATTATCCTACCGTGGCGTCCTACCCACTGTTGGAACCATATCACATTATCATAAAACTTGGTTTCGCAGCTCCACTGGTCATCCTCTTTTTGTCCTGGGCAGGCACACTCAGGGGTACAAGCAGCTTTCATAACTGAGCAGAAACACAGACTGTTACAAACACTACTTCACAAGGACTGCCACTAAATTCCATATTAAATGTTAGTTACATTCCTACAGTCTGTCTCCCCCACGTGTACCTGTGACAAATTGATTAGACAACCTCGAATCTTAGCTACATGATTCACACACATTCACAAACACATAGTTGATGGATAAGTTAGACCAGCAATCTCTAAGTAAATTCTCTGATCTGAGATGGCATGATGAGCAGTATGGTCCACATCTATTTGGACATCATAGCTGTAGTCCATAAGATTTAGATCGTTCATCGATATTGGGTCAGTTGCTTGGCAGTTTGCTGATGAAGGATCCAAATGAAATTGGTCTGCTTTCCTTCACCCACCTGTGCTTGGAGACATAAAACAAAAGAACAGGGAAACCAACACATGCATTTTTGGTGGATAACTTAATCCAGGTTGCTATCACCACTCGGCAGATCAGTGTCAGTGGAGTTATTTCCTTGTTCAGGATTGTTTGTCTTCAGCACCTTCTTACAGTGGCTGGCATAGACCCAAACTGACCTCCCGTCCAATTTATTGGCTGTTGGTGTGATCAGTTGTACCTGGTATGGACCGTCAAACCTCAGCTCAAGAGCCCCTTTCCTCGTGTGCCTCTTCAGAATCACCCAGTCTCCTGGAACCTAAGAGTGTGTGCCTTCAAGAAAGTTAGGATCTGCTATAGAAGAGGAAACACGTGAATGCACTTTTGACAGGTGTTCATGTAACTCCACCAGGTATGAGGTTAAGGTAGAGTATTCTAATTGTAGCTGTTGGGAAAATATAATCCTGTCCTTGGTGCTGAACCAAATAGAATTTCAAAAGGGCTAAGCTTTTCTCGTCCAGCAGGGGTGGTACAGGTTGATGGCTACAAGGACATACTCATATGTGCCAACCTTGGGTAGCTGTATGTAATCCACCTGCACTCTTTGAAACGGGTACAAGGGTTTAGGAGTATGTTTCTTAGGAGTTTTTACAACCCTCCCAGGGTTATGTCTGGCACATGTAAGACAACCCTGAACATATTTATCAAAGAAGGCTTGAATTCCAGGGGCAAACCAATGTCCTAATACCAGTGCACTCATAACTCCTTCCGACAGATGAGTTGTGCCATGTGTGAAACCAGCCATCATAGGATATAAGCTCCGAGGCAGACAGGTTCTGCCATTTACCTGCCAGAGTCCTCCTGCTTCTACGGCCCCCTCACCTCCATCCATACCTTTTTGTCTTGAGGCGTTACCTGAGCCTGCAGTTCCTGCAAGAAAGAAAAATCTGGCGCAATAGGCAAAAACAATAACATGATTGGCAGATTTGCTGCTTGTTTAACTGCCTGGTCTGCTTGAGAATTTCCTACAGCTTGTGAGTTATCTTTCTTCTCATGGGCTGGCACTTTAATTATGGCTACCTCCTTGGATATCTCAAGAGCCTGTAAAAGACTCTTGACGGAATTTTTAATTGGTTTACCCGATGAAGTCAAAAACCCTTGCTTTCCAGATAACACCAAAGTCATGTGCTACCCCGAAGGCATACCTGGAATCTGTATAACAGTTAATTCTCAGTCCCTTACCCAAAGTACAAGCATCAATGAGGGCATTCAACTCCGCTTCCTGGGCTGATGCATGGATGGGATTGGTTTCTGTACAACTACCTTACCATCTTGGATTACTGCATACCCGGTGACAAAGCGTCCTTGGTCATCATTCCACCATCTGGAGCCATCTACAAAATACTCAGCATCAGGGTTAGTTAATGAAGTTTCAAAGACATTTGATGATAACACTCTTGTCTCTGCCATCATCAGTTCACAATAATCATGATCTTCACCACTTTTATCAATGTAACTGACTTCATCTGACTCCCCCTCCTCTTCTAAATCCACTGGCAATAGGGCAGCTGGATTTAGAACAGTACAACGCTTCAGAGTGCTGCTAAGGACATAAGGGCGTACAAGGGGGGTGTCAAAGAGCTGGTGAACATTGATGGAACTCACAGGATTGCCTTCACTACATTGGGAGGCCTGGCCAGTACCTTGACCTCTTTGGGGACACTTGGCTGAATAGTGTCCCTTCAACCCACAAGTCCAACATTCTACCTTACTTTTATCATGTGGGGCCTGTCTCTTACTGTTTTTCTGAAATCTACCCCTCGGTCTGAAGGGTGTATTAACCATTACAGTCTTTCCTTAGTCCGTAGTTCTTAGCCCAGCTCCCTTAGCTATGGCCACTAGATCAGGGAATTGGCAGGTCCGCCACCGAGGCGGGCCTTCCTGACAGCATCCAGTATGGGCACCGTTAATCCATACATGAATGTGTATTTTTAAAAGTCTCACGTCCTACTGTCATTTGATTCACATTCACTGTCAAGCCAGAGCTATCCTAAAGCTGTGGCATAGCCGGCTACTGTCTGCTTAGAGTCTTGGACCTGTGTTATAAAATTGTCAGTTTGATAGTCCCGTTGTTAAATGGGTTGTGAGGATGTACAGGTTTATTTCCTGGTGACTTAATTTCATCCCACACCTCATACACAACCCCTTTATCAGCATCGTTAGCTTTATGTCCAGTCATTGTCATTGCCCGGGCTACGTCATACCACATTGTGACCTGGTCACGTTTGTCATGGTCTTCTAACCAACCCTTACAGTTAGTGAGGAATGTCTGCCATGTCTGTTCATCCTATGTCCCATTTACTCCTGCCCCCAATCTCTTTAACATCTGCCTGCAGTTTTTAGTTGCTTCTGTTCCCTTTGCACATTGCACAATATCTATTGCAGAGGCCCAGTTTACTGGTTCCTGCTTAGAAGGACGTTTACTCTGTGTAGTCCCCATCCCTTGGGCGGCTCCAGGTAATTCACTACTCAAATGCCGGCCAGCTTATTGAATTACCACAGTGTTGTGGACACACTTCCGAGACCACACTAATCTCTACCAGTGGTGCTGTGGACACACTTCCGAGGCAGCACTACCCACTGGAGGCAAAGCTACTATATAGCCTTGCTTACACACAGAGTAACTCACACGTTCCCACCGGAGTTCCCCACTGGGAACCCCTTGAACCCCTCTACATTCCTTCTATGGCACAGAAAGCAACTAAAGGTAGCAGTAAGAACAAAAATCATGGCAAGAAACCACTCTAAACCTATGTCATAAATTTCATACATATGGGACAGGCAGGACAGGACAAACAGAGTGACAAACTGCTCAACATCCACAGGATGAAACTGCTGTCATTTTTTTTTTTTTCCCTACCAGGGAGTCATAGGCCTCTGGGCATCAGGACGGACAAGCCAGTCAGCAGAATACCCAGACTTTCTGCGTAACCCCAAGGTGTCGAGGGCAGCCCTAATCCTGTGTCACACGGTCACACATACTGGCCACTTATACGTCAGTCATACATGTATAGACTCATGAGACAACATATATTATTCCCTGACCTCTGGCGCCTTTCCAGGTACCAACAAGGAATTGCAGGGCCATATACAATCTTTCTGGACAGCTTTATACACTGCCACTTCTCACAGCCTCCTCCAGGATAGGTCCATCAACCTCTCCCCACTATTGAGTCCTAGGCCTCCAAGACAAGCCCCCGGACAAGCCAGGCTGCTTTCTCAGACTTTCTGCATAACTCAGTGGTAGAAGAACAGACCCTTCCTGGGCTCAGCTTATCTCAGCCACTCACACATTCGTGCATTTACACGCCTAAAAACGCTGTAAGCACATATAAAGCAGCAAAAGAGGAAAGAGAAAGAAGAGCATTCACCTAGAACACTATAGAATCACCACTTCCCACCCCCACCACAGATACCGACTACTAGAGAGCAGGAGACAGGCAGTAACACAATGGGTTACTTACCGCGGTCTTCCTGGGTCCTGGTCTCTGTATCGATGTCCATGGCTGGAGTGCTGTTGTGGAGCCCGTGACATTCTCCACCAAGTAATGTAGTGGCAGACCAGGACAGGTGGTCTGTCACACAGGGGATGAGGTCACATGTAGGTGAATGGGGGAATAATAGAAGCCAACAAGCAGATGCAGGTTATCTTAGCATTCCCAAAGATGGGTGGGATGCCTTGTTTATTTCTACTCTTTCTGACAGGGTGTAACAAGATGTAACCACAAATACAATTGGTTAACATATATTTTCAAATGCTTTTAGATGAGTTATGCAATATTGTGTTCTTCACTGCTTATCTAATAACGATTACGTAGCAATTGTTAGTACGTAAATGGTTTATCTTATCTGAACATAAGGCTACTGAGCTAGTGTAGATCCACGAGTTAGCTAGTTCAGAAAACAACAAGAGGCCCTTATGTATAGCAGAAATTAGAAACATATAGTCTTATTAATCCAGGGTCTTGTAAAGAGTCTCATAAAGTAGGGAGAAACTGGGGGCTCCTTCATCAGTAGGTGTGGGGGATAAATCCAGCAAAATGAGAGTATAAATAGGGTAATTATTGTTCCCAGTATTTGAAGTAAATAGATTTGTACAAAATCAAGTTGTAAGCTTATAGTAATCACCCAAAAGTAAGGGTGATATAAACCCAGGAACCTATCAAGGTATATTTAGAAATTTCAACATCAATGGCCTTCATGCATCTCTGACACAATTCACACAATGGATTAGTAAGTGCATGTCAGTTAATCCAATTGGAAACGTCGTGTTGCAGAGAGAGCCTATCCAGGTGAATACACTTCATGTTATAAGTAGGTAGTGCACATATCAATGAGGTGGAGGTAGTAGTTATAACATGCTAGGTAAAAATGTAGACAAAAAACAATAAGTAACTGAGGTCAAAAGTATAACATACCCATGGATGAATTGTAAAAAATATTTGCTGGTTTAGCCCACACACCAGACCCCAATGCACGTTTCGGCTCTAAGCCTTCTTCCGGGGGAGTGAGGGTCCTAGCAGCCTGGGGTCACTAGCCAGATCCTGGGCTGCATAAAATTCATCAGGGCACCCCCCGATCTCGCCGCGGGGGGTGCCCAGGGGGGGGAGATCAGAGAGAAAACTCTCTCGATGCCGCGGACACATGTCCGCGACATCGGGAGGGTTAATACCGCCGATCGGAGTGGAGCTCCGACCGGCAATTCACCAGGGCAGCTCGTCCTGGCTCTTGGCTGTGTAATGCAGCCTGGTGTAATGGCGCAGGCACAGCTTCTGTGCCCGCGCCATTACTGGTCAGCAATAGTACTGACCTGAGCGCGAACGTGCTACTTGCCAGGACGTACTGTTACTGACCAGAGCGTTAAGGGGTTAAAAACCATTTCTGAAGGATGCTTATTTATATACAGAGGGACACATAGGGATAGAATTCTAGGAGAAAGGGGGTAGAGGGTTATTAGTTATTTTATGATTTAGGAAAACCTGCACTCGCAGGGGGTTGGACCCGATGGCCCTTGAGGTCCCTTCCAACTCTTCCGAAAAGAAAAAAAAGAAAAGAATAGTTATTGGTGGAAACAATGTAAACAATTCCAGGTTCTTATCGGGTCTCAGGTCACTGATTTCTGTAAGATGCCATAAAACCATGTGACAGATTTAGCCCCTTCTCCAGTGTTTGAAGCAGGGTCATAACGTTGAATAAACTTTTTAAAACTTTGCATTTTGTTTGTGTTTAATTTGTATACAGCCATTAGCTTATAAATTAATACGCATCTCATAAGACACGTCTCAGCATGTCTCTACCTGATGGTATAGCTAGGCAGGGCGCATGCTCCTAATACGTGATATGAGAGACGTATCATGTTCAGCCTAATCGCCCCACCACACCTAACTATACACCCCTTACACGCTGATGTACTATAGCCAGTGCGCCTGATGTAGCTAAAAAGGAGGTTAGTGTTTTTTTGGTTTTTTTGTACAATAAGCACTGTATAATAGAATGTAATGCTGGTTTTGATTTGGGGTGGGAAATTAAACTTGATTATATGACGTGATCAAACTGACATCGCATTCCAGAGAGTCACATTCTTGAAGACATCAAATTCTTGAACCTTTAGCATGTGCGCACTGAGGGGAATGTAGGGTTTGTGTGTGAGAGAGGGGTCTTGTCCAGACATGCCTGTGACATCTACTAGGGGTAGAAGGGGGAGTGGAAGGGTTGAAGGAGGGCAGGGGACCTGTACAACACAAAGGAAAGGGGAGTGTTGGGGCGTATTGACAAGAAGTGTTTGGGCAGCTAAGGGGCTGCCTGCAAAAGAAAGGATGATTTATTGCAATGCATTAGCATTGTAATGCATTGCATTAGTGATCAGACCCCCTGGGGTTCAGCACCCCTAGGGGGTCTAATAAATGTAAAAAAAAATATAAAAAGTATTAAAAATTCAAATCACCCCCTTTCCCTAGAACACATATAAAAGTAGTTAAAAACTGTGAAACACATGTTAGGTATCTCCGTGTCCGAAATCGCCCGCTCTACAAATCTATGAAAATATTTTTCCTGTTCAGTAAATGCCGTAGCGTGAAAAATAGTTAAAAGTGCCAAACCGCCGTTTTTTTCACTGTTTTGATTCTGATAAAAATTTGAATAAAAAGGGATCAAAGCAATAACATTTCCCCAAAAATGGTAGAACTAAAGTACACCCGGCCCTGCAAAAAAAGACTCCCTATGCATCCCTGTACACTGACGTATAAAAAAGTTACGGCTGTCGGAATATGGTGACTTTTAGAAAAAAATTTTTTTAACACATTTGGATTTTTTTTTAAGGGGTCAAAATGTAAATAAAACCATATAAATTTGGTATCCCTGGAACCGTAACGAAACACAGAATACAGGGGACAGGTCAGCATGGCTGCACAGTGAACACTGTAAAACCGAAGCCCGTAAGAATGTCGCAGAAATGCATTTTTTTTCTTCAAATTCACCCCATTCTGAATTTTTTTCCAGTTTCCCAGTACATTATACAGAATAATTAATGGTGGCATCATGAAGAAAAATTTGTCCCGCAAAAATTAAGACCCATATGGCTCTGGGAGCGGAGAAATAAAAAAGTTATGGGGTTTAGAAGGAGGGGAGTCAAAAAATGCCATCGGCGGGAAAGGGTTAAAGATCACTTTCTTCAGACTCTGGGTGTGGCTATGGGGGCAGCCTGTGTCTCTATTTTTGGGGTTCTGAGAGAGAGAAGTGGTTGAATACATTCCCACTTTTGGTGGACAAGTATCATGGATGAGGTTTATTGACGATGTATCCTTTATTTGGCAGGGAAAACACGCACAATTGGATAAGTTTTTGGATCATTTCAACAACTTTATGAACATCAAACTGGCATATTCCATGACCCGTAAAAGCGAGTTTCTTGATTTCAAGATATCGGTATATTCTGCTGGTAATCTACATACCTCCATTTTTTTTGTAAAAATAAAAAATAAAGTGTAAATTCTATTTTGCATGCGGGTTCTGCACATCCACATCATATAATTAGAGCCATTACTTCGGGACAATTCATACACGCTAAATGTATTTGTGATATCCCAGGTGGTTTTAGGAATTAAACGCTTTACTTCTGGAGGGTATGTATCAGATGATATAGAATGTGGATATGAGAAGGCCTGTAAGGAAAAGCCATCAGATTTACTCACCTTTAAGAAGAAGAAATCCAGTAGGAATTAGGTCAGATTTATTTCCAACTTTCATAATAAATGGAGAACTTTTTGATGTTCTCAATCGAATTTGGCCTATATGAAAACATGAGGGTGACTTGTGCAAAATACCGCCACCTAGACCACAAATGATTGGCAGACACAATAAAAGCCTTGGTGATTTTTTTGGTAAAGAGTCATTATATACCTCCTAAGTCCCAATTCATTTTTTCGGACAAACGACCACGATGGGGTTTTAGAACCTGTGGAAGATGTTCGGCCTGCAAATACATGGTGACAGCTATGTCACCATGCCATAGATATATATATATATATATATATATATATATATATATATATATATATATAAATGGATATAACAGTAAATGGCCTCACAAAAATATAGTGCAATCGACAAAAAGTCTCCAATATACCCGTCCGCACGTTCTGTATCGCAGCCATATTACCACCTAGGAACGTAATACTGGACCTCGATAACCTATTAACCATCGAAGCCCTGCTCAACACACATCTGACATCAGATTCATTCAGTAAGATATCTTGAGATTTTCTCTTCGTCTTTCCAGATTTCTTATGGCTTCCTTCTCCTCTTCAGATAACCCATTGAGCTTCAGGCTAGAAAAGAAATAGACCCCTCAGTAATAGTGATGCCAAGAGGTCACATGACCTATAGACACTTATGTCAGGCGCCGCTTGTCTCTGTAGTCTATAATGAAGCTTTCAGGTACAAAGTATTCTGATTCACTACTGTATAGATACCTGGTGATGGACAATGATGGATACAACCCTATTACAGGCCCCTAGCAAATCCCCCAATAAATTTTGTCTGTACAAACTGAATCCACATTGAGAGCTCTGCCAAACACGCATGACGTTTTCCACATGTCCATTGTGTCGCTCCCATAAATTTCAATTTACGTTAATTTTTTTTCAAGTGAAATTAAAGAAATTTCTAACTCTCCAATAGGTGTTGTATGTTCTATTGTGTAACTTTCACCTTCCGATATGTGATCTACGAGTGATAAATCTGTACAGGAAATCAATGACAAATCTCATGGTCTTAGACTTTCAAACAAAATGTGAAGTCACAGTTTATCTCATACAATATAACAAAATCCTTGTCCCGCACATGTCTCCTCCTGTACACATCCCTTATACTCACTGTAATTCCTCTATCCTGCAGTCTGGACTGGACAGAGCGGCCATCAAGTCACTGAAGTGAGGACCGGACAGACTGTTATAGGACAGGTCAAGTATCTTCAGGGACTGGTTATTCCTTATTACAGAGGCCAACTGGGTGCAGGAAGTGTCTCGTAGATAATTCCAAGCCAAACTGTAACAATAAGAATATGAGATTTGACTGATGTATCAGCAGATTGTATCACACATGATAGGATTAGATACACAGCTCAGTATACAGAATCACACAGGATAGGATTAGATACACAGCTCAGTATACAGTATCACACATGAGAGGATTAGATACACAGCTCAGCAGAGACGTCACATATGAAGGTGCAGTCAGCAGTTTATCTCATAGACATAACAATGGTGCGGAGGAGCATAAAATAGGATAAAATCCCTGTATAACTTGTCCCCACATGTCTCCTCCTGTACACATCTCTTATACTCACTGTAATTCCTCTATCCTGCAGGCTGGACTGGACAGAGCGGCCATCAAGTCACTGAAGTGAGGACCAAACAGACTGTTACCAGACAGGTCAAGTATCTTCAGGGACTGGTTATTCCTTATTGCAGAGGCCAACTGGGTGCAGGAAGTGTCTGGTAGATTATTATAAGTCAAACTGTAAGAATAAGAAGATGAGATGTGAGTGATGTATCCACAGAAGATCTGTAGATTTTGGCTGTGGAAAGATAATGTATCGGGCCAGATCTAACAGTGTATAATGGAGGCTACATGGGGACAAAATACATTTGAATGGCCACTTAGGGCTAGTTCACACGTAATTAGGAAGTTTTTTTTTTTACATTGCCAAGCTTTTTTTGGAGCTTTTTTTTTGTAAAAACCACTTCCAAAAAAAGCCAGGCTGTTTTCCCCTCCCATATGAGTGAATGGGCTGAAAAAACCGCTATTGTTTTTTTTCCGCGCGTTTTTTTGCAAAAACCGCTTCGCTTATTTTTGCAAAATACCGCACGGTTTTTGCCTCCCATTCACTTCTATTGCTTTCTTCAGGCGGAAAACGCCTGAAGAAAGGTCATGTCGCTTCTTTTTTCTGCTAGCTGAAAAATAACTAGCAGAAAAAAAAAGCTAGTGGAAAAAAAAAGCTAGCTGTTCACATAGGGCTCCATTGTAAAGGGGCTGATTTTGAGCGAAATCCACTGTCAAAAAACTCCCCTTTGCCCACGTGTGAACTAGCCCTTAGACTTCAGACTACAATCCAAGAAAGAGGTAAATGCAAATGTACACAGACAATGCTTCTATATATTTATACACTTCTATAAGGTGCCAGTCACATGGTCATGTGTGATGCACAATATGCACTAACTAGTCTATTGGTGACATCCATATTGTTAGAGAGGTTGTCCAGGCTAAAAAAAAAAAAAAAATTTAAATAGGCAGGGGAAGGCGAATAAAAAAAAATCATACTCACCTGTCCCTGGGGCTCTGGTGTCCTCCCAGTGAGGTCCGATCCTGCCTTGGCAGCAGCTGCCTGGCACTAGTCACTAAAGGTAAGCTTGCTGACCACCACAATCCCACAAGTCTTTTTCATTGGCAGTCTTACTCAGTAATTTACTATTAAGTACATACTCAGACATCTTTTTTTTTTTTTTTTTTTTTTGATCAAAGTGCATAATCTTACATTTGTCTACATTAAACGTCATTAACCAAGTCACCGCCCATGCATCTAGATTTCTAGATCCCCCTGTAATATTCTACTATCCTCCTCAGATCTGATTACCTTACAGAGTTTAGTATCATCTGTAATATGGAGACCTGCTGTGTAACCCTCTTCTAGGTCATTACTAAGCAGAGAGCTATTCAGTGGGTATGAAAAGTATTCGGACCCGTTTAAATTTCTCACTATTTGTTTCATTGCAGCAATTTGCTAGAATCAAAAAAGTTCATTTTATTTCTCATTAATGTACACTCAGCCCCATCTTGACAGAAAAAAACGGAAATTTAGATATTTTTGCAAATGTATTAAAAAAGAAAAGCTGAAATATCACATGGTCATAAGTATTCCGACCCTTTGCTGTGACACTCATATTTAACTCACATGCTGTCCATTTCCTTCTGATCCTCCTTGAGATGGTTCTACTCCTTCATTGGTGTGTTTAATTAAACTGATTGGACATGATTAGAAAAGGCACACACCTTTCTATATAAGACCTCACAGAGCATGTCAGAGCAAATGAGAATGGGGTCAAAGGAACTGCCCAAGGAGCTCAGAGACAGAATTGTGGCAAGGCACAGATCTGGCCAAGGTTGCAAAAGAACTTCTGCAGCACTCAAGGTTCCTAAGAGCACAGCGGCCTCCATAATCCATAAATTGAAGAAGTTTGGGACTACCAGAACTCTTCCTAGACCTGACCGTCTGGCCAAACTGAGCAATCATGGGAAAAGAGCCTTGGTGATAGAGATAGAAGAACCCAAAGAACACAGTGGCTGAGCTCCAGAGATGCAGTAGGGAGATAGTTGACTTTGTGGAATTTTCTCCTATCACTGCAGCCCTCCAACAGTCCGGGCTTTATGACAGAGTGGCCCAAAGGAAGCCTCTCCTCAGTGTTAAATATATGAAAGCCTGCATAGAGTTTACCAAAAACAATAGGAAGGACTCCCAGATGATAAGAAAAAAGTTTCTCTGGTCTGATTCTAAGCGGTATGTGTGGAGAAAACCAGGCACTGCTCATCACCTGCTCAATACAATCCCAACAGTGAAACATGGTGGCGGCAGCATTCTGCTATGGGGCAGGGACAGAACGACTGGTTGCAATTGAAGGAAAGATGAATGCGGCCAAGTACAGAGATGTCCTACAAGAAAACCTCTTCCAGAGTGTTCTGGACCTCAGACTGGGTCGAAGGTTCACCTTCTAACAAGACAATGACCCTAAGCACACAGCTAAAATAACAAAGGAGCGGCTTCGGAACAACTCTGTGACCATTCTTGACTGGCCCAACCAGAGCCCTGACCTCAACCCAATTGAGCATCTCTGGAGAGACCTGAAGATGGCTCCACCAACATTCACCATCCAACCTGACAGAACTGGAAAGGATCTACCAGGAAGAATGGCAGAGGATCCCCAAATCCAGATGTGAAAAGCTTGTTGCATCATTCCCAAGACGACTCCTGGCTGTACTAGTTCAAAAGGTGCAAATACTCAATACTGAGCAAAGGGTCTGAATACTTATGACTAGAGATGAGCGAACAGTAAAATATTCGTTTCGAATAGCCGCTCAATATTCGACTATTCAATCGAATATCGAACCCCATTATAGTCTATGGGGGAAAATGCTTCGTTTCAGGGGATCCCACCATTCAACTCAGGAGGGTCACCAAGTCCACTATGACACCCCAGGAAATGATGCCAACACCTCTGCAATGCAACTGGGACAGCAGGGGAAGCATGTCTGGGGGCATCTAACATGCCCAAGTCTCAGTTTTACCCCACCATCACAGCCTAACAACTACACACTTTCCACACTCAAAAAAAAAACCTGTCACGTTCGTGTCTGAGTCCAGACCCAGATTCCGGACTGCAGATTGCACCGCTAAGGAAACAGGGGAAGGAGACTATCCTTGGCACTACGGTGGCTAGCTAGGCCCTGCCTACAGGTGGTGGTCAGCTGCCCCCAAGCTAGCCTTGGCCCCGACAACTCCTGTCTCTCTAACACGAAGGCCTAGCTGACAGATAGGGCAAGAGTTACACGAGAGCTAGGGACTGGGGATTCTAAGGTGGTGACCCCTACAGAAATCAAGGTGCAGCTGCAGACAAACAAACAGGACGGGATGTGCTGGACAACGGACACGCAGCACAACACAATACAAAACAAGAGAAATGAGGAGAGGGACAGTGGAGAGGTGAGGAAAGGGTAAACACAGGACTGGGGCAAAACAAACTGGAACCCACCTCAAACAACCAGATAGTGCCAAGCAAACAGAAGTGAAGGACAGGGCAGAGTAGAAGTGTGGGGGGACAAACCAAACTCACACACAAACAACACTCAAACTCCTTCCTAGATAGTTGCAGCACAAGCAAAACACTCCTCCTCCCAGGGCCACGAATTTTAGGTTGGGACCACAAAAACTGGCAACTAGTGGAGCTGCCCTCATCCTTATAAAGGCCCCAGAATCCTCCCATAGGTTGATGGCAAATAATTAACACCTGAGGTTCAATTCCTGGAACCTCAAGTATGCTCAGAGGACTGAAACCAAATACCAAAACCGATGGTCCAGTGGCAAAGAAACCCCCAGCAGAACACAGGAGCCCGGATCAAATCCCCAACCGACACACACACCAAATACAACTAATAAGGTCATGACAAAACCTCTATCAAAGTGGGAAAATACCCAAATGGATGGACAGAAACACAAATTTTAGCTAAACAAACATTAACAAGCACCCCTTTAAATCACGTTGCCCATGACAACCACAGATGGAATAGGCAATGGGAAATCCATCAGTCCCCACCCTGAACTGTCGTTGTGGATGTGTGTGATGTGGTAAGACCTTCCAAAATTCATTTTTATGGCACTTAACGTGAGCACTTCCAAATTAAGTTACAGGCCCTTGAGCTGAGCTATCAGCAGAGATTGAGGCCCTTCAGGTGACTTCAGCCTTTTACCAGCAGAGTTTTTTGCCCTTTGGGTGAGTAGAGCCTTGCACCAGCAGAGTGTTAGCCCCTTTAAAATTCTTAGCCCCTAAAACGGTGGTTCCACAACCATCACTCTCATTGTGTTGGATTGATGCAGTGGATTGGACTGAGGACCCAGACATTGACCTTGATTTTGATTGTGAAATTGATAACATTTTGGCATCAAGTCCTGGGGGTAACTTTAATTTAGAGGATCGCAAAGGTGGAGAATTGGCTGAAACCACTACTAGCAGTAATGGTCCTCTAATATGGGACTCTACATTACCTCTACAGGGTTCTGATCAGGTGTTAATAGTCCAAACAACATGCTCCAGTACTTTAGATGTAGATCAGAAACCACTTTCCCTTCCAAAACCAGATTTAACCAAGCTTCACCATCATCCTGCTGAGATGGAGCCACTAAAGGAAACCTTGCCTTCAAAGGCATGTCCTGGAGCTGCGACTGAGTCAAATCTAAACAGAGTCCTTTGGAACTGAACAAAATTCACCAGCAGTGTTTTTGGCCCTTTGGGTGAGTTGAGCCTTGCACCAGCACGTGTCCTGTAACATCAGGTGGGCCCTAAGTTCTGTGCTAAGTTGCACAAAGTTCCACTTGACCACTGACGCGTGGACCAAGTGCATGCGGCCAGGGACGCTGCATCACAATAGCGGCATACTGGCTGAATGTAGTTGAGGCTGGGACCGGGTCGCAAACTGTGGCGGCCTGCTTTGTCTCCCCGCCCAATATTCCTGGCAGGAGTGCTGAAATACCACCCTCCTCCGCTGTTGAATCGACCCCAGCTACTGCTGTGGGGAGACATCAGCAGGCCTTGCTGAAACTCATCAGCTTGGGGGACAGACAGCAGAGTGCCTCTGAGGTCAGGGATGCCATCCTGGATGAGATGACAATGTTTTTTGCCGCGCTGCAGCTTGGCCCAGGTGCAGGTTGGCCTATGTGATAATGGCCGGTCCACACATGGCCCACGTTTTCAAATTATTGGGGCAACGGTTTCTAACAACTTACCCCAATTTACCCAAGCTACTGGTTAAAGTGCGGCGCTTGTGCTCCCAGTTTGGTAAGTGTAAAGTACCTGGTGCTAGCCTCAATACACTCCAGCAATGCCTACATGTGCCTGAAGCACCGGCTGTTGTGCGAGGTCACCATACGCTGAAACCCTAGACACCGTATGTTGAGCAGGGTGTGTGAGCAGCAGAGACCTTTGATGGAGTTCCATCTACAAAACCCAAGGGTTCATCAAAGTCAGCTCCCTCAGTTTCTGCACCATATATTTCCATGGGTGGCAGACTTTTCTGAAATCCTATCCCATCCTTTCCACTGGACAAGAAACATTAGCATGCGCTCATCACAATTCCTGATATGACAATTGTGTTAAGCAGGGTACAACGCAGACCAGTCCCGAGCACCAGGAACAGGTGTTACAATGGCTAGCGGATAATGCTTCCAGCTGCCGGTCAGCCACTACCTGCAGTCATGTTCATACCCAAGAGTCTTCCCCTCCTTCATCCCAAAATGCCCAATCTTCCCGACAGAGTCATCCCACCCTTGCCCCCTTCCAGGATCTCTTTTCGAGCCCTTTTACTGTCTCTCCCTCTGTTGAACCACTTCCCGAATCCCAGGAGCTACCAGACGACTTTGTGTATACTGATGCCCAAACACTGGAGCATCCGCCATCACCTGGCAATTTTGTGGTTGTGGACCCGCAACCAGCATTTTCCGTCCTCAGTCATGATGATGATGAGACACAGTTGCCATCAGGGGCATGCTGTTGTCATGTGCGGTTTGCAGTAAGAGGAGAGTGAGCAATTGGAAGAGGAGTTCGTGGACAACGAGGCCACCGACCCTAAATGGACAGGGGTGATGTATAGCGGGGAAATCAGTTGGGGCAAGCTAAGAAGGAAAAGTGGCTACAGGCAGAGGCATGTCCAGAGGCAGCAAGGCCAAAGAGTTTTCGTGTACTAGCCACTCATGCAAAACTCGCCCATGTTGCCACACTAATTCCTCCAACAGGCTAACAACTACCATCCGGTCCACACCCGGGCAGGGGCACACTCTCCAAGGTCTGGGACAGGTTAATGACACCCCCCTGGCCAAACTACCGCTACTGATGGGCCTGGTGTCACCAGGAGGGACAAGTATAGGCGTATGTTGCGGGAGTACCTGGCCGACCCCAGCCCCGTCCTCTCCGATCCCTCTGCGCCCTACATTTAGTGGGTCTCCAAGTTGGATTTCTGGCTTGAACTTGCACTCTACGCATTGGAGGTCCTTTCCTGCTTGACGCCAGCATGCCATCGGAAAATGTCTTCAGCGCAGCCGGTGGCATCATCACGGATAAGCACAGCCAGCTGTCAGTGCTGTCCAGCTGACGCTGATCAAAATGAGCAGCCACTGGATAGACCCATCATTTTAATTTCTAGCAGTGTCAAGCACCCTGACATGAAGTTTGGTGTGTGTGCTCACCCTCCACAATTTTTCCTCCTCCTCATACTCCTTCACCATCAGCGTTGCACAATTCTGCTCCGACTAGCTTCAATTCACACTAATGCCCCCAAACTCTTCTGGTTAGAGGCTCAATCCACCCTGATTCCCCCAACTGTGCTGGTTAGAAGCTCATTATAAGTCATGCCAAGTAACACACTGGCACACATGGCTGACTTCATGTTAGGTTGCTTTTCAAGGGACACTGAGGTGCCTAGTGTCACCAGTTACATGACAAATTTAGTGCACACTTTGCAAGTCTAAACTGAGTAGGGGCTGTGAAAAGAGTAACCTTACCACCTTTTGCGTACGCTGTCATTTGGAAGGCAAGCCCTGGGCTTACTGGGAGAGAGCAAACACAGGACAATCGTCGCCCGGCGTTGCCGACACTTCCTCTTCCACTGTTTACACCAACCCGGACACCTACACATCTGTCTATGACACATTGGGGAGTTCACCCTCATCCACCCTTTTGGCCTGCACCATCATGTGCCTCTTCCCAGCCACTCCGCATCTCCCAGGCGTTTCATTGCAGGCAGAAGTACAGCACAAGCCACCCACATGCCCAAGCCTTTAACAGCCTCATCTAAAAACTGCAGGCCCTGGAGATGTTGGCGTTTATGCTTCTGGATACCCAGGCCTTCCGTCACCAGATGGCAGCTGGGGCACCTCCCTATGCTGGGCCTAGCCGTTACTACTTCTCTTGGTGTGCTGTACCCGCCTTGCGCCTGCACGTGTTGAATAACATCAGTCGGGCCCAGAGCTCCGCACTTTGCTGCAAGTTCCACTTGACCACCGACGCATCAACAAGTGCCTGCAGTCAGGGATGCTGCTTATCTTTAATGACAGGCCGGGTGAATGTAGTGGAGTCTGGGCTCGAGGTGCAAACTGGGGTGGCCTAACTCCTCTCCCAGCCCAAAATTCATGGCAGGGGTTATCTGAAAGCCTACTATGCTGCAACCTCCACTACAAGCGGCAAACGCTGTAACACTGGCATGGGGAGATGTCAGCAGGATGTGCTGAAGCTCATCAGCTTGGGGGACAGACAGCACACTGCCTCTGAGGTCAGGGATGCCATCCTGGATGATATGGCAATATGGTTTTCCCCACTGCACCTGGGCCCAGGCATGTTTGCCTATGTGATCATGGCCAGAACCTGTTAGCAGATCTGGATTGACCAAAAATTGGATTGAGCTGATATAGTCTGACTGAATTTCTGGGTCGCCCACTTATCTTTAGGGGGTAGACCCTTAAAAATTGGATTGACCGGACATAGCCTGAAAGAGATTGAAATTCTGTCTCTCCCACCTAGGTTTTGGGGTTACACCTCGTGAACAACTGGATTGAGCGGACATAGCCGGACGGAATTTCGATGTCTCCCACCTAGGTTTTGGGGGTACACACCACGGATATCTGGATTGAGCGTACATAGCCTGACCTAATTGCTCTGTATCCTTGTTTTGGGGTTACACAGCCTAAAAAGCTGGTTTGCACGTATATAGCAAGAAGTAACTGCTGTGGATTGCTGCTGTTTTGTTGTGGCCCCCCCAAAATAAAAGCTGTTTGTCACGTATATAGCAAGAAGTAATTGCTCTGTATTCCTGCTAATTTTTTTTTTTTGGGGAAACCCCCTGTTATTTTGTTGTGGCCCCCCTAATTAAAAGCTGTTTATAACGTATATAGCAAGAAGTAACTGCTGTGTATTGCTGCTATTTTGTTGTGGCCCCCCTAATTAAAAGCTGTTTATAACGTATATAGCAAGAAGTAACTGCTGTGTATTCCTGCTAATTTTTTTGGGGGGAGAACCCCGCCAAAAAATGTTTGACGTATATAGCAAGAAGTAACTGCTGTGGATTGCTGCTATTTTGTTGTGCCCCCCCCTCCCTAAATAAAAGCTGTTTGTCTGGTATATAGCAAGATGTAACTGCTGTGGATGCCTGCTATTTTGTGTGCGGACACCCCTAAAAGTTGGTTGGAACGTATATAGCAAGAAGTAACTGCTGTGGGTGCCTGCTATTTTGTGTGCAGACACCCCTAATTAAAGCTGTTTGACAGGTGTATAAGCAAGAAGTAACTGCTGTGGATGCCTGCTATATTGTGGGTGGGGGACACCCCCCAAAAAAGCTGTTTGACAGGTATATAGCAAGAAGTAACTGCTGTGGATGCCTGCTATTTTGAGTGCAGACACCCCTAAAAAAATCTGGTTGGAACGTATATAGCAAGATCTATTTACTACTTTCCCTTAAGTATATAGCTCTAAAAAGAGCTGTTGTTCTTCTTCGGTTTTTCCCTGCCTATCTGAAGTTAAACCCTATCTAGCCCTCAGCTGCTATGTCTCTCTTCCTATCTCTGACCGCAAAAATGGCGAATACGGTGGCGGCTGTTCTTATAAATGGGAGGTCACATGTTTTCAGCAGCTAATGGGTTTTTTCAATTTTTTTAACTGCCTCCGTTGTCGTAGTTCCTGTCCCACCTCCCCTGCACAGTTATTGGTGCAAAAAAGCGCAAGGGAAGGTGGGAAGGGATACAAATTTTTACTGCATTTGCCTCGTGGTATTCGATTGGTATCGAATACCTCAAACAGCCTGATATTCGATCGAACATCTACTTGATCGAACGGTGTTCGCTCATCTCTACTTATGACCATGGGAGATTTCAGTTTTTCTTTTTTAATAGATATGCACATGTGTACATTAATGAGAAATAACATGAACTTTTTTTTTATTTTAGAAAATGGCTGTAATGAAACAATTTCCCCAGTAGTTCCTATTATTGGGAAGGGTCATTTTGGGGGTCAGTTATCCTTTGTTTTAGTAATCTCTAAATCTGGTTTGTCGCCTGATATATGCTCGCACAGCTTATACATTCCCTTCCTAAGCATTTGAGGACCCGAGGAAGAGGAGGGTACAGGTACAAAAAAAGTCCAACCAGGGAATGACGAGAGCATTGGTAGCGAGTGCTTGAGGGTCCCAGGACCTAGCTACGTAGAGAGGGAACCTGTGATTTAAATGGGAGGCAAAGAGGTCGACATCTGGAAGCCCCACCTGGCACATAGTTGAAGAAAGATTTCTTGAAGATGAGACCACTCGCCTGGATCGAAACTCTCCCAGCTGAGAAAGTCCGCAGCCAAATTGTCCAGGCCTGAGATGTGGACTGTTGAAAGAGCAGGGACGAGAAGCTCTGCCCACCTTAGGAGCGAGAGGCCAAACGAAATTATGCTCAGTTTCTGGTCCCACCCTTGTGATTCAAGTAGGTGACGGCGGCGGAGTTGTCGAAATGGATGCGGACCAACTGACCCTGGAGCAGGGAGGTCCAGTGACACTGAGCCAGAAAGATGGCCCTCAGTTCCAGCAGGTAGATTTAGAGAGAGATTTCCTTTGAAGACCACTGGCCCCGAACATTCAGGACTCCAAACACTGCTCCCCAGCCGAAAGGTTGACATTGGTGGAAACAACCAGGGAAACTCCTGAGGAGGTGAGCCACCAGAGAAGCTTGTGATGAACACGAAGGCACAGAAGTATTAAGTGATCCAGACTAGACTGAAACCTGTCCCAGCGTGCCAGAATCACCAGCCTTGAAATATGACAGCCTCAAAAGATGAGACCATCAAGCCCAGGACCCGCATGCAGAAGTGGAGGGAACAAGAAGACCTCTCCCGCTGGCACGACACACCGGACTGAAGGGCCCAGACCCTGGATTCTGTAGAAGAATCCTGCCCTGACGGTTATCCAAAATCATACCCAGAAACTCCATGCGCTGAGACGGCACAAGACAGGACTTTCCCTCGTTGATGAGCCAGCCGAATGACTAAAGAAGATCCAGGGTGATCTGCAGACACAAGATATTGTCTGTCCTAGAGGGAGCCTTGACCATCAGGTCGTTCAGATACAGAATAACAGCAATGCCTCTGGAACGGAGAATAGTCAAGAGAGAGGATCAGTAAATACGTGAGAGGCGGAAGACAGCCCAAATGAAAGGCGTCAATTTGGAAATGTCGCAAACCTACTGCGACACTCAGAAAATGCTGATGGGCTAGAGCAATAGGAATATGGATGTCGATGGATAAGAAATTCACCCAGCTCCATGGCAGCAACCACGAATTGCAGACTCCATACAAAAACTTTGAACGCACACAAACCTGTTGAGAGACTTCAGGTCCTTCTTTGGGACAGTGAACAGGTTGGAGTAGAACTCCTGGAAACGTTCTGAAGCAGGTACGGGAACAATAACTCCCTGCTGCTGAAGTCTGAGACTTCCTTGAAAAAAGTGGGGTAGCCAGTTGACACCACCTCCCAAAACCAGGCATCATTGACCCTGGTGAGGCGAGAAAACGACCCCCCCCCACCCGAGAAACCCCGGGTGAGGGAAGACCTTCATAAAGAGGAGGTCTTGGCAGCACTAGACCTGGAAGGCTAGAGCGGGGCTGCCAGGCAGTTCTGGGTTTGAAGGAGGCTTCTCGGAGCGTGAATCTCGAAGCCCTCTGCTGCGCTCTGGGGAAAAAGAGAACTTTTACCCCCAGTTGCCTCTTCCAAGCCCCTACCGAAGAGACAGCCCTGCTCACCTAGAGAAAAAGGAAAACAACCACAGCCTTCTTCCAGGCAGGTTCAGCGTTCTAGGACCTAGGAGCTTCAAAAACAGCTGCCGACTGTGCTGCAAACTGGGCAGGCAGCCGCTCCAAAGACACCGCCATAGACTGATTTAGTCTGGTTAAGTTACCCTTGGCCTGGGACAGAGACTGCCCAATCCAGAGAAGGAGAAAGGCCAGGAGGCTCGTGAGCAGCCTGAGAGGAGCTACAGAGCGAGCAGAGGGACTCTGACTGTCCACAAGGAACTTTTGCTAACAGCTTGAGCATGCGAAAAACGTGACAAAAGTGGGTGGCAAGCGTCTCTATATGAGAGAACATGGTGAAAAGAAGAGAAAAAACCCTCCAAGGGATAGCCTACCAGACCATTGGAAGAAGACCGGTCGCCACTGCTGTGGACAAGCTCCACAGAGAAGATCCCAGGAACAGTGACTGCAAGAAGGAAGAAAAGAGTGGTATACACCGTGAACAAACTTCCACAGCTAAAAAGAAGCCCTCCCTTACAAGATTCCCATGCAGAACGGGACAGGGGACTGCCCTGGACTGCCCCCCAGCCATGAAAGCACCAGGTGGCGTCCAGACATCAGGAGAGCCTGAAGAAGGGGCGGGGTATCAGGTAGATGCAAATGGAGCCCGGTGGAGGGGGGAATGTCAGGAGCTGGTGGAGGGAGGGAGGAAATGTCAGGAGCTTGTGGAGCGAGGGGGGGAATATCAGGAGCTCGGGGAGGGAGTGGGGGAATGTCAGGAGCCCGGGGGGAAAAATGTCAGGAGTCAGAGGGTAGGGGGATGTCAGGAGCCCCCCGCGAACAGGAACCCCCATCACTACAAGAAAAAAACTACTGAATGAGGCCAAGCCTCACAGAAGGTCCCCATTCAGAGAACGCTCCACGAAAGCACTGAAGCAGCAACCTAGTAAGAAGGAGAGGGGGACAGGGGGAGAGGGACCATACTTACCGCTGTATCTTCTCATATTTACCCCTCTGGCATCTTCAGGTGCTGCAGGGTCATCCCATCGGTGAAAACTCACACGTAATAGTGGGGTCACTGGAATCTCCAGCCACCGATGCAGCAAGTAAATGATGGAGATTGGGCGACCATGAGGCACTCTATAATAGAGGCACTCTATAATAAGACTTCTGGAGCGTGAGTGGAGACTGGTGTGGTGAACCCATGTGTGCAGGGCAGGCTGTACAGCACACAGTACTATGCCAGCAGCTGCCTGCTGCTCTTTCTCCTTTCCAATAATTATAACAAGTTTGCTGCCTGGGGAAGAAGGGGTTACATGTGCCACATTCAGTGTCTGTAAAGAGTGTTTTAAGTGAGAACTGTGAGAACACTCTGCACTGACACTGAATGTGGCCCTTGTAACCCCTACTTCCCCAGGCAGCAAACCTATTACAGTAAGTATTATGTATTACAGTACATACTACTATGTACAGGGGCCACTATGGGGCATAATGCTGTGTACAGGAATGTGTGTGTGTGGTGGTGGGCGTCGGTCGGGGTCTTTGGGGGGGAGGGGGCAGGTCAATAGATTGCCATGGGGCCCCGCCATTCCTAGTTACGCCACTGTTCATACACATACTGTATAATAAAATCCATGTATAACTTGTCCTCACATGTCTCCTCCTGTACACATCTCTTATACTCACCGTAATTCCTTTATCCTGCAGGCTGGACTGGACAGAGCGGCCATCAAGTCACTGAAGTGAGGACCATAAAGAAAGTTATTATGCAAGTCAAGTATTTTCATGGACTTGTTATTCCTTATTACAGAGGCCAATTGGGTGCAGGAAGTGTCTGGTAGAGCATTACCAGCTAAACTGTAAGAATAAGAAGAGGAGATGTGACTGATGTATCAGCAGCTGTATCACACATGATAGGATTAGATACACAGCTCAGTATACAGTATCACACAGGATAGGATTAGATGCACAGCTCAGTATACAGTATCACACAGGATAGAATTAGATACACAGCTCAGTATACAGTATCACACAGGATAGGATTAGATACACGGCTCAGTATACAGTATCACACATGATAGGATTAGATACACAGCTCAGTATACAGTATCACACAGGATAGGATTAGATACACAGCTCAGTATACAGTATCACACAGGATAGGATTAGATACACAGCTCAGTATACAGTATCACACATGATAGGATTAGATACACAGCTCAGTATACTGTATCACACAGGATAAGATTAGATACACAGCACAGTATACAGTATAACACATGATAGGATTAGATACACAGCTCAGTATACAGTATCACACATGATAGGATTAGATACACAGCTCAGTATACAGTATCACACCATAGGATTAGATACACAGCTCAGTATACAGTATCACACAGGATAGGATTAGATACACAGCTCAGTATACAGTATCACACATGATAGGATTAAATACACAACTCAGTATATAGTATCACACAGGATAGGATTAGATACACAGCTCCGTATACAGTATCACACAGGATAGGATTAGATACACAGCTCAGTATACAGTATCACACAGGATAGGATTAGATACACAGCTCAGTATACAGTATCACACAGGATAGGATTAGATACACAGCTCAGTATACAGTATCACACAGGATAGGATTAGATACACAGCTCAGTATACAGTATCACACAGGATAGGATTAGATACACAGCTCAGTATACAGTATCACACAGGATAGGATTAGATACACAGCTCTGTATACAGTATCACACATGATAGGATTAGATACACAGCTCAGTATACAGTATCACACAGGATAGGATTAGATACACAGCTCTGTATACAGTATCACACAGGATAGGATTAGATACACAGCTCAGTATACAGTATCACACATGATAGGATTAGATACACCGCTCAGTATACAGTATCACGCAGGATAGAATTAGATACACCGCTCAGTATACAGTATCACACATGATAGGATTAGATACACAGCTCAGTATATAGTATCACACAGGATAGGATTAGATACACAGCTCAGTATATAGTATTACACAGGATAGGATTAGATACACAGCTCAGTATACAGTATCACACAGGATAGGATTAGATACACAGCTCAGTATACAGTATCACACAGGATAGGATTAGATACACAGCTCAGTATACAGTATCACACATGGTAGGATTAGATACACAGCTCAGTATACAGTATTACACAGGATAGGATTAGATACACAGCTCAGTATACAGTATCACACAGGATAGGATTAGATACACAGCTCAGTATACAGTATCACACAGGATAGGATCAGATACACAGCTCAGTATACAGTATCACACATGATAGGATTAGATACACCGCTCAGTATACAGTATCACACATGATAGGATTAGATACACAGCTCAGTATACAGTATCACACCATAGGATTAGATACACAGCTCAGTATACAGTATCACACAGGATAGGATTAGATACACAGCTCAGTATACAGTATCACACATGATAGGATTAGATACACAGCTCAGTATACAGTATCACACAGGATAGGATTAGATACACAGCTCAGTATACAGTATCACACAGGATAGGATTAGATACACAGCTCAGTATACAGTATCACACATGATAGGATCAGATACACAGCTCAGTATACAGTATCACACGATAGGATTAGATACACAGCTCAGTATACTGTATCACACAGGATAAGATTAGATACACAGCACAGTATACAGTATCACACAGGATAGGATTAGATACACAGCTCAGTATACAGTATCACACATGATAGGATTAGATACACAGCTCAGTATACAGTATCACACATGATAGGATTAGATACACAGCTCAGTATACAGTATCACACCATAGGATTAGATACACAGCTCAGTATACAGTATCACACAGGATAGGATTAGATACACAGCTCCGTATACAGTATCACACAGGATAGGATTAGATACACAGCTCAGTATACAGTATCACACAGGATAGGATTAGATACACAGCTCAGTATACAGTATCACACAGGATAGGATTAGATACACAGCTCAGTATACAGTATCACACAGGATAGGATTAGATACACAGCTCAGTAAACAGTATCACGCAGGATAGGATTAGATACACAGCTCAGTATACAGTATCACGCAGGATAGGATTAGATACACCGCTCAGTATACAGTATCACGCAGGATAGAATTAGATACACCGCTCAGTATACAGTATCACACATGATAGGATTAGATACACAGCTCAGTATATAGTATCACACAGGATAGGATTAGATACACAGCTCAGTATATAGTATTACACAGGATAGGATTAGATACACAGCTCAGTATACAGTATTACACAGGATAGGATTAGATACACAGCTCAGTATACAGTATCACACAGGATAGGATTAGATACACAGCTCAGTATACAGTATCACACATGATAGGATTAGATACACAGCTCAGTATACAGTATCACACATGATAGGATTAGATACACAGCTCAGTATACAGTATCACACATGATAGGATTAGATACACAGCTCAGTATACAGTATCACACATGATAGGATTAGATACACCGCTCAGTATACAGTATCACGCAGGATAGAATTAGATACACCGCTCAGTATACAGTATCACACATGATAGGATTAGATACACAGCTCAGTATATAGTATCACACAGGATAGGATTAGATACACAGCTCAGTATATAGTATTACACAGGATAGGATTAGATACACAGCTCAGTATACAGTATTACACAGGATAGGATTAGATACACAGCTCAGTATACAGTATCACACAGGATAGGATTAGATACACAGCTCAGTATACAGTATCACACAGGATAGGATTAGATACACAGCTCAGTATACAGTATCACACATGATAGGATTAGATACACAGCTCAGTATACAGTATCACACATGATAGGATTAGATACACAGCTCAGTATACAGTATCACACATGATAGGATTAGATACACAGCTCAGTATACAGTATCACACAGGATAGGATTAGATACACAGCTCAGTATACAGTATCACACATGATAGGATTAGATACACAGCTCAGTATACAGTATCACACAGGATAGGATTAGATATACAGCTCAGTAGAGACGTCACATATGAAGGTGCAGAGAAGCAGTTTATCTCATAGACATAAAATAGAATAAAATCCCTGTATAACTTGTCCCCACATGTCTCCTCCTGTACACATCTCTTATACTCACTGTAATTCCTCTATCCTGCAGGCTGGACTGGACAGAGCGGCCATGAAGTCACTGAAGTGAGGACCGGACAGACGGTTACCAGACAGGTCAAGTATCTTCAGGGACTGGTTATTCCTTATTACAGAGGCCAACTGGGTGCAGGAAGTGTCTGGTAGATCATTACCAGACAAACTGTAAGAATAAGAAGAAATAAGGGTGATTTTGTTCACAGACATTTAGAGATTATTGCAGGACATGTAATATTTAGTGGTCATCCGCTGCTGAGAACTTTACTTCCTTTTCTATTTATTGCAACTCTCATGCCTATGTCTCCAGCATTGGCTGGACTGAATAGCCTAGAAAGACCAATGGCAAACTCACTGGGAAGAAGACACAGAGAATCTCCTTCCCTTGTATGCAATTCTTGTGGGTACTGAAATGCTACAATTGAACTAAACTAACAAAAATTAGCATAAAATATAAATTTTAATATAGTCAGCTAAAACCATCAATCATCGCCTACTAAGGCTAAAACCTTACATACATACAAGTACACCAAAAATGCCCTGGGGATCATTAGATAATTGTAAATCCACCTGCATTCCTCCCAAAAATCAAGGTGTATTTTCTGGGGAGCCGTAAGTCCAGTCAGACCTGTCTGTCTGTCACTGGTATTCGTAATGGACCTTTTAAAAATCCCAATGAATCACCATATACCTGACTTACACAGCTACACCCTACACCCAGATAATAGTTTTCTAGGTCACCCCCTAGGGCAGGGGTGGGCAATTAATTTTCCCATGGGGCCGCATAAGAAATTGAAACTATTCTAGAGGGCCATGCTCGCTGGGGCAAATTTAGCTCCACCCACTTTTACGTTGTCTCCGCCCATCTTTCCATGTGCCCCCACAAAGTATAATCCTCCTACAGTCACCCGTACACAATATGCCCCCACATTGTAATGTTCCCTTCCAGCTACCCCACAGTATTAAGTCCCTCTCCTGGTGCCCCAGTTTAAACTGGGGGAAACTAGATGGACATGAAACTGGAGCAACTGGAGGGGGACATCAGCAGTGGGGGTAGTTGGAGGGAAACAATAAATTAATGGAAGATAAAAAGTGGGACATCAAAACTGGGGGCAACTAGAGGGGGACATTAAACTCGGGCAGCTAGAAGCAGACATTAAGCCGTAGGGGTAGCTGGAGGGGGACATTACACTGGGGGCAACTAGAGGCAGACAAGTCCCCCTCCAGCTACCTCCACGGTTTAATGTCCCCTCCAGTTGTCCCCAGTTTAATGTCCCCCCAGTTTAAGTGCCCCCTTCATCAACCCCCAGTTTCATGTCCCCCCTCCATTTCTCCCCCTTTTTCATATCCCCTTCATCTGCTCCACTTCATGTCCCCCCGACATTTGTCCCCTAGTTTCATGTCCCCCCCCCCTCCATCTATCCCCTAGATTCATGTCCCCCCTCCATCTACCCCCAGTTATATGTTCCCCCTCCATCTCTGCCCCTGTATAACATTCCCCTTCCATCTCTGCCCCTAGGTTACTGAGACACAGACAGACACAAAGACACAGAGACACACACACAGACACACACTCTCCACCCTGCATCTGACAACCCCTCTCCCTCCCCTCTCTGTACCTTAGGACACACACCACACACTTCCATCTTCTTGCACTGTCCTGCCAGCACTAAGACACACCTCTCTATGCGGGCTGGACTGAATCAGCTCAGTATACCGACCTCGATGCTGCTGCTGCACCCGCTGCCGCCGCATTCTTTTTTCCTGGCAGACGTCTGCATATCAGCGTAGGCGGTGTGATGATGCCACCTACGCTGAAACGTAGACGTCTGAACCAGCGCAAGGAGAGCAGCAGCTCTCCTTCGCTGGTTCAAACACAAAAAAAAATAAAAAAAAAAAAAGTTACGCAATCGACCGGTACTTCCTTTGCGATCGACCGGTAGATCACGATCAACGTTTTGGGCACCCCTGTTCTAGGGGGTGACCTAGAAAACTATTATCTGGGTGTAGGGTGTAGCTGTGTAAGTCAGGTATATGGTGATTCATTGGGATTTTTAAACGGTCCATTAGGAATACCAGTGACAGACAGACAGGTCTGACTGGACTTACGGCTCCCCAGAAAATACACCTTGATTTTTGGGAGGAATGCAGGTGCATTTACAATTATCTAATGATCCCCAGGGCATTTTTGGTGTAATTGTATGTATGTAAGGTTTTAGCCCTAGTAGGCGATGATTGATGGTTTTAGCTGACTATATTAAAAGTTATA
Organism: Leptodactylus fuscus; assembly: GCF_031893055.1. Lineage (NCBI taxonomy): Eukaryota > Metazoa > Chordata > Amphibia > Anura > Leptodactylidae > Leptodactylus > Leptodactylus fuscus. Next base: position 149,414,020 of record NC_134271.1, read on the forward strand.
TTCTATGCTAATTTTTGTTAGTTCCCTTGTATGCCGTCATGCAGAATTGCAGGATTTTACTAGATAATGGTGGATGGGGTGGACATTGGGGACTTAGAGGTCTGCTGAGGACTGTCATGGCAGCTTGGCAGGGGGTCTAAGGAGTTGGGAATGAAGATTGTGGACATATGATTGGGATGGGGATTAGGGGACCTTTTAATAGATGGATCCTTGAACCCTGGAAGGGTGATTTGGTGTCTTCAAGCTGGGAGAACGGCTAGAGGTAAAATTAAAGGAAAAATGAATTAGAAGACCAGAGTAAGGTTATACTAATGTTATTTGTTATGTATTTTATTAATAACATGCCTATAAAAGGTGATAGCAGGAGGAAGGACAGGACGATACCACGTCATGTGTCCTCCATTCACCTCAGTAAAATATTCGATATTCGTTATTTGTTTTGAATAGCCGCTCAATATTTGACTATTTGAACGAATATCGAACCCATTATAGTCTATGGGAGAAAATGCTTCGTTTCAGGGGATCCCACCACTCGACTCAGGAGGGTCACCAAGTGCACTATCACACCTCAGCAAATGAAGCCAACACCTCTGAAATGCAACTGGGACAGCAGGGGGAGCATGTCTGGGGGCATCTAACAAGCTGTCACGATACTAGTGGTACAGGATCAGGAGTCCAGTCGTCGGGTAAATGCAGAGGAGTCTGGAGACAGCAGGTGGATAGCCCACAGGGGTCTGAGGCAGTAGTCCAAGAGCAGATGAGTAAAGACCAGGTAGAAGTCTGTAGTCTTTCAGGAGCTGTAGTAAAGCTACGGTGAGCTTGCAGCCAGCAGGTGAAGTTCCAAGGAACTGAAGATCTCCAGCGAAGAGGTCTCCTGGGTGTTCAGGCTGTATCCGGAATAAACAGAACATAATACCAACACAACAGGAAGTGTCAGAGTCACCTATATATAGCCAGTCCAATCAAGGTTAATACAGGGCGGGTTCCAATCATTAGCAGCAGCTGATGAGCCTCAGCAGTAGGCTCCACACAGAAGTCCAACAGGCTATTATTCCACAAGCCTGATAGCTCAGGTAGCAAGGAGACACTGAGCAAGACAGCAGGTCACAGGTTCAAATCCTGACATCACTCCCCTCCTAACGGCGACCTCTGGGCGCCACAGGACCTGGTTTTGTCGGGTACTGCTGATGGAAACGTCTAATCAAACGAGGAGCATTGATGTTAGATACCGGTTCCCATGAGTTTTCTTCCACACCATACCCTTGCCATTTGATAAGGTATTGTAGTCGATTTCTGTATATACGGGAGTCCAGAATTTTTTCCACGACAAATTCTTCTTGTCCATCCACTTCCACCGAATCTGGAGGTTGAGAGGACCGTTCAGGAAATGGATTGGCCGTAGCAACTTTCAGTAGAGACACATGGAAAACAGGATGAATTCTCATTGTTTCTGGAAGTTGTAGACGTACCGCCAGAGGACTAATTATTTTAGAGATCTTATAGGGTCCAATAAATTTCTGTCCCAGTTTGGGTGAAGGGACCTTCAGCTTAATATTCCGGGTAGAAAGCCATACTCTATCCCCTACTTTGAATTCAGGCGTCGGTCTCCGATGTTTATCTGCTGCTTTTTTATATCGCTCCTGAGCCGCTCCCAATGTTTCTTTCAACATCCTTAGATTTTGTTGTAGTGATGTGATTCTATCCGTAACTGCTGGAATTAGCGGAGCAACCGGATTTTTGGGGAGAATACTTGGATGGTATCCTAAGTTTGCAAAAAATGGTGTTTGTTTTGTTGAAGAATTCTGAGAGTTGTTATAAGAAAATTCAGCAAAAGGTAATAGGTCTACCCAGTCATCCTGTAAATGACAGATGTAACAGCGCAGGTATTGTTCTAGCGTCTGGTTTGTACGTTCCGTCTGGCTGTTAGTCTGGGGCTGATAAGCAGTTGACAGGTGGAGCTCAATATCTAACGATGTACAGAAACTTCTCCAGAATTTAGACGTGAATTGTACCCCACGATCCGAGACCACTTCATCTGGTACACCATGAAGATGAAAGATGTTATGGACTATTAAGTCAGCAGTTTCTTTGGCTGAAGGCAAACCGGTACAAGGTATGAAATGAGCTGCTTTTGTAAGTCGGTCCAAGACTACCAGTATCGATGTCTTTCCTTTGGAATTAGGTAGATCCACTATGAAGTCCATTGAGATCGAACTCCAAGGTCGTACTGGAATGGACAATGGCTGCAGCAACCCCATCGGTGAGGAACGTGATGGTTTATACCGGGTACAAGTATCACAAGAGAGAACATATTTTTTCACATCTTCTAGACAGCTAGGCCACCAGAAGAAATGGGATAACAATTCATATGTCTTCTATACTCCCTTGTGTCCTGCTAGTCTGGAATCATGTACGAACTGCAGAATCCTCAGACGCATTGCTTCTGGTATGTATAGACGCTGTCCATCAGTCCATACTTGATTCCTAAGGAATAGGTGTACATCCCTTGACGGTTGTGCTAAAAATGGATCAGTGTCATAGGCCGCTTTTAAGTCCTTGAGCAAATCACCTTCATGGATAATACCTACCACCCTTGCCTCAGGCACAATGGGAGCAGGTGGAATTGAAGGATTAGAATCACTAGAAAACATTCGTGACAAAGCATCTGCTTTTCCATTGTGGGATCCTGGTCGAAATGAAATTGAGAAATTAAAATGGTTCAGGAACAGACTCCATCGGGTCTGACGAGGGGAGAGGCACTTGGCTGATCTGATAAACTCTAAGTTGCGGTGATCAGTTAGAACTAGTATCTGTTGTGAAGCTCCTTGAAGATGATGTCTCCACTCTTTAAATGCCGAAACAATAGCAAGTAACTCTTTGTTCCCTACATCATAATTCTTCTCTGCAGAAGACATCCGCTGAGAGAAGAATGCACATGGATGTAACAGCTTCTTCTCACCTGATCTTTGAGAAAGAATGGCCCCAACCGCACAATCCGATGCATCTACTTCAACTACAAAAGCAAGTTCTGGATCAGGATGACGTAGTACTGGGGCTTTGGTGAATTTAATTTTTAAACGAGAAAAAGCTTCATCCGCTTGTGGAGTCCAGGAAAAGTGGGTCTTCTTCTTTGTCAGCTCTGTAATAGGAGCTACAATTTCTGAGAAATTTTTAATAAAGCGTCTGTAAAAATTAGAGAAGCCAATAAATCTTTGCACTTCTTTTACAGTCCTGGGAGTCGGCCAATCGATAACCGCTTGGATCTTTCTGGGATCCATATGCAATCCCTGAGAAGAGATGATGTACCCTAGGAACTGAATCTCTTCCCGATGGAACTCACATTTTTCCAATTTGATGTAAAGTCGGTTTTCCCGCAATCGTTCCAATACACGTCTTACATGCGCCTGATGTTCTTCTAGAGATCCAGAGAAAATTAGTATATCATCTAGATAAACCACCATGAATTGATCTAGTAAATCTCTGAATATATCATTTGCTAGGTGTTGGAAGGTAGCCGGAGCATTGCAGAGCCCGAATGGCATTACCAGACTTTCAAAGTGTCCATATCGTGTACGAAAGGCGGTTTTTCATTCGTCACCTGGCCTTATCCGGATTAAATTGTAAGCACCCCGTAGGTCCAATTTGGTAAAAACCTTTGCTCGTTGAACTTTCTCCAATAGTTCGGGAATCAGAGGCAATGGGTAGCGGTTTTTTACTGTAATTTTATTAAGTTCTCTGTAATCCACCACTGGCCGTAATGAACCATCCGATTTCTTAACAAAGAATATAGGAGCCCCTGCAGGAGAAGATGATGGCCGGATAAATCCTTTTTTCAAGTTCTCGTCAATGAAGTCCTTAAGGGCATTTAATTCAGGTCCTGATAATGGGTATATAGTCCCAAAAGGTATGGGTGCTCCAGGAAGCAATTCTATTGGGCAGTCGTAAGGGCGGTGAGGTGGTAATTTGTCAACTTCCTGTTTATCACAAACATCCTTCAAATCCTCATATATTGTTGGTAACTGATGTTGTTCCTGATTTTGAGTAGGGACTGTAATGGTTGGTCCAGGTTGATCCTTTACCTCATTGTCTTTTGGGGGAAAACTCAGCATCTTAGTTCCCCAATTGATGGAAGGATTTTGTGCCTGTAACCAAGGTAGGCCTAAGATGACTGGAAAGTGTGGAGAAGAAATGAGTAGAAATTAGAGAGTTTCCCGATGCTGAGGTTCAATGTGAATCTCCAAAGGTACAGTTTCCTGGTCTACCGGTCCCGAGCTCAGGGGAGACCCATCCACAGTCTCCATCACAATAGGTAAATGTCTTTTAGTCGAACGTATTCCATGTTTCTGAGCAAAACCAAAGTCCATGAAATTTCCGCTAGCCCCGGAATCTACCATAGCTGATGTAGAGATCCACACGGAGTTGATTAGTAGTTTAAGAGGGACAAAGTAATGTGAATCCTTGTTCTCCTTTTTAACCTGAGAGGTCACTGATGATATGTAATGGACACTTTCTCCAGCTGATTGTTCCCCCTCTGAAGCTGAAGATTCCTCATTGGATGCATCGGGATCCATTACAGCGGCCACCGTTCTCCGGGGGCGATTCGCAGAGCGGCTTGGGCAATTTATAAGGAAATATCCCGACTTTCCACAGTATAAACACAGATTTTCTTTGAACCTATGTTCTCGTTGCTCTGCACTCTCCCGTTTCTGAATTGCATCAATCTGCATCGATTCTGGTTGGGATTCTCGGGACTGCTGATCAGATGATTTTTTATAACCCAGCGGTGATGTGGTAGTGTATTGACTGGTCGTGCGGTTTGCATAGCCCCATTTCTCTTGTTGACGTTCTGTCAGACGAGTATCAATCTGAATGCAGTGATCAATAAATTCAGAAAATACTGAAGGAGCTTTTGCTCGTGCTAGTTCATCTTTAATACTACTGGAAAGTCCACTCTTGAAAAGAGCTAGTCTTTAGGAGTCATTCCAGCTAGTGTCCACGATCCATCTCCGGAATTCCATGGCATAATCCGCAACAGAACGTCTGCCTTGCCGCAACGTTAATATGGTGGTCTCTGCTGTAACCATTCGGTTGGGGTCATCAAACATCCCTTTCATGAGGTCCATGAAGTCTTTGTAGTTATTTAGGCAGACGTCATCGGTTTCCATTAGCGGATTTGCCCAGGCAATAGCTTTGTGTGTTAACAGCATAATGACGCACAGCACTCTTGATCTCTCGGTTGGATACTGATTAGAATGTGCATCAAAATACAAATTGCACTGGTTTACGAATCCTCTGAATTTATCCCAGTCACCATTGAATCTAAATGGCGGCAATCTCGGGGATGGAGCAGAGGTGGGAATCAGGCCTTGTGCATCCAGCTGTGCAATACGTGCTGTGACCGTATTCATGGATGTCTGCAATTTCTGCAGAGCTTGGCCTTGCATAGCGATTTTACCAGTGGTCAGTTGATCAAAAGTTTCCCATTGGTGCTTCATATCTTGGACCTCCGTATACATTGCGCCCAAGGCAGCTTGTACCTTTTTGAAGCGAGCCTCCCAAGCTTCTTTCCCAATGGACTCCATTGTAGGTGTTGGTATCCTGTCACGATACTAGTGGTACAGGATCAGAAGTCCAGTCGTCGGGTAAATGCAGAGGAGGCTGGAGACAGCAGGTGGATAGCCCACAGGGGTCTGAGGCAGTAGTCCAAGAGCAGATGAGTAAAGACCAGGTAGAAGTCTGTAGTCTTTCAGGAGCTGTAGTAAAGCTACGGTGAGCTTGCAGCCAGCAGGTGAAGTTCCAAGGAACTGAAGATCTCCAGCGAGGAGGTCTCCTGGGTGTTCAGGCTGTATCCGGAATAAACAGAACACAATACCAACACAACAGGAAGTGTCAGAGTCACCTATATATAGCCAGTCCAATCAAGGTTAATACAGGGCGGGTTCCAATCATTAGCAGCAGCTGATGAGCCTCAGGAGTAGGCTCCACACAGAAGTCCAACAGGCCATGACTCCACAAGCCTGATAGCTCAGGTAGCAAGGAGACACTGAGCAAGACAGCAGGTCACAGGTTCAAATCCTGACACAAGCCCAAGTCACTGTATTACCCCACTATCACAGCCTAACAACTACACACTTTCCACACTCAAAAAAACCTCTATCAAAGTATCTTCTTTACTCCCCAAATGGATGGACACAAACCCAAATTTAAGCTCAACAAACATTAACAAGCACCCCTTTAAATCACGTTCCCCGTGACAACCACAGATGGAATAGGAAATGGGAAATCCTTCAGTCCCCACCCTGAACTGTCATTGTGGTTGTGTGTGTTGTGGTAAGACCTTCCAAAATTCACTTTTATGGCCCTTAATGTGAGCCCTTCCAAATTAAGTTAAAGGCCCTTAAGCTGAGCTACCAGCAGAGATTGAGGCCCTTCAGGTGACTTCAGCCTTCTATCTGCAGAGTTTTAGGCCCTTTTGTTGAGTTGAGCCTTGCACCAGCAGAGTATTAGCCCCTTTAAAATTCTTAGCCCCTAAAACGGTGGTTCCACAACCATCACTCTCATTGTGTTGGATTGATGCAGTGGATTGGACTGAGGACCCAGACATTGACCTTGATTTGGATTGTGAAATTGATAACATTTTGGCTTCAAGTCCTGGGGGTAACTTTTATTTAGAGGACCGCAAAGGTGGAGAATTGGCTGAAACCACTACTAGCGGTAATGGTCCTCTAATTTCGGACTCTACATTACCTATACAGGGTTCTGATCAGGTGTTAATTGTCCAAACAACATGCTCCAGTACTTTAGCTGTAGATCAGAAACCACTTTCCCTTCCGATACCAGAGTTAACCAAGCTTCACCATCATCATCCTGCTGAGATGGAGCCACTAAAGGAAACCTTGCCTTCCAAGGCATGTCCTGGAGCTGCGACTGAGCCAAATTTAAACACAGAGTCCTTTGGAACGGAACAAAATTCAAAGTGTCAAAAGACTTTAGAGACTGTTGAAAGTAATGGGATCCGGAATGAGGAGTTCATCGCAAGGCTGACAGACCCAACTCCACATGCTGCAGCACAAGCAACCAGCAGTCAGACTAAGATTGTCTCTTCTTCAAGCAAGACACAAGATTCTTTGGAACCAGAACAGGAAAACCCAGTGATTGCCATTGCAGCAGTGCCTAGGCCATCTGTCAGAGCAGTTCATAAAGAGATTGAATTGCAGAAAAATAAGGACATTTACTGTGATCGAGTCTTCATGCATATTAGTGGGCATGGACAACCTAACGTACAAGATCCTCATGCTGAGCTGGCCTCATTACTGAACATGATCAACCAGGATAATCAAGCGTCTGACCTGACGGGACCTGCTCTCTTTTTTTGCACTTGAGAAAGGGCCAGTGTAAGGCCCAAAACGCGTCGTACTATATGCTGTATTTTTAACTATCCAATAAACCCTATGTGATTGGACCCTGGTTTACCATCTTCCTAAACTTACCAGTGTGCACGGTTCTCCCTCAACGGACCTTTGGTCCCCTTTTTCCTCTTCAGTATCTCCTCCGGTTCTCCAGTGACGGATTGAACTGCTGCCACTCTCACCCTAATACGATTTGAAGTGTTGTGACTATTCACAACCTCATAAGGTGAGAGGCCATCTGGTCCACGTTAATACTTACCCAGTTTTTAATCATCTGTGTACTCTCAAATACTACACTTAGTGCGCTCGGTGTCTTTGTTTTGTTTTATATTTCTCTATTACCAGTTTTTAACTGGTTAGGAGTATTTCAAGTATCAAGCCTCAATTGGTTGCTGAACTCTACCACTCCAGAGGACATCTTGAAGCTGCCAATATATTTGCCAACCAGGATAATCAGGGCTGGAAACAGCCATCACATCTTACCGAAAGAAATCACCCTCGGTTTGGAAAGAAGCCATCTAAACGTTGCACCTTTAATTGAGTTGAGCATTGCACCAGCAGAATGTTAGGCCCTTTGGGTGAATTGAGCCTTTAACCAGCAGAGATTTAGTTTTTGGCCCTTTGGGTAAGTTGAGTTATGCACCAGCAGTGTTTTTGGCCCTTGGGGTTAGTTGAGCCTTGCACCAGCACGTGTCCCGTAACATCAGGCGGGCCCTAAGTTCTGCGCTAAGTTGCACAAAGTTCCACTTGACCACCGACGCATGGACAAGTGAATGCGGCCAGGGACGCTATGTCTCAATCACGGCACACTGTCTAAATGTAGTTGAGGCTGGGACAGGGTCGCAAACTGTGGCGTCCTGCCTTGTCTCCCCATCCAATATTCCTGGCAGGAGTGCTGAAACACCACCCTCCTCCTCCTCCGCCGTTAAGTGGACCCCAGGTACGAGCTGGAAACGCTGCAACAGTGGCGTGAGGAGACGTCAGCAGGCCGTGCTGAAGCTCATCAGCTTGGGGGACAGACAGACAGGAGCCGCTGCTAGCCTCAAAACACTCCAGCAATGCCTCCATCTGCCCGAACACCGGCTGTTGTACGACGTCCCCACACGTTGAAACCCTAGATACCATGTGTTGAGCAGGGTGTGTGAGCTGCAGAGACCTTTGATGGAGTTCCATCTCCAAAACCCAAGAGTTCATCAAAGTCAGCTCCCTCAGTTTCTGCACCATGGGTGGCAGACTTATGTGAAATTCTATCCCATCCTTTCCACTGGACACGAAACATTAGCATGCGCTCATCACAATTCTGGATATGGCAGCTGCGTTAAGCAGGGTGCAGGGTACAACGCAGATCAGGCCCGAGCTGTGGTTATGTGCAGTTTGCAGTAAAGGGACAGTAAACAATTGAAAGAGGAGTTGGTGGATGACGAGGCCACTGACCCGACATGGACAGGGGTGATGTCTAGCAGGGAAAGCAGTGTAGATGTGGAGGCAAGCTAAGCAACAAAAAAAAGTGACTATAAGCAGAGGCATAGACTGGGGTGATGTCTAGGGGCGAAAGCAGTGTAGATATGGAGGCAAGCTAAGCAACAAAAAAGGTGGCTAGAAGCAGAGGCATAGACCGGGTTGATGTCTAGGGGTGAAAGCAGTGTAGATGTAGAAGCAAGCTAAGCAGCAAAAATGGTGGCTACAGGCAAAGGTATGTCCAGAGGCAGCAAGGCCACTCATGCAAAACTCTACCCTGTTGCAAGACTTATTCCTAGGTCTGGGACATGTTAATGGGCCCCCCCGTCCAAATTACCGCCACTGAGGGGCCTAGTGTCACCAGGAGGGACAAGTATAGGCGCATGTTGTGGAAGTACCTGGCCAACCCCAGCTCTGTCCTCTCCGATCCCTCTGTGCCCTACACTTATTTTCTCATCTCTTTTTCTGCAATACATAAATGTTGAGAAGTTTCTTTGGGATCTCAGAGGAGGTGGCCTCAGTGCTGAAAAACACATCTGATGCTCCTTGGCGATATGCATTAAGAGAACCCTGGAGCAACCAAGTGTAGTCAGCTAGCCTAGCATCGAGCATGGCTAAATGCAGAGAAAGAAGTTGTACCACTTGCACAGATGGTAACTTCAGTGCTGCAGTTGGCAATGGATGGTGTAATGGGATTAGCTCAGGGATTACGGTCTTGACCACTTTTTGGTGCAAAATGAAAGTCCAATCCAGCCAAGTACGGTGCAAGAACACCTACACATCTGTCTCTGACACATTGGGGAGTTCACCCTCATCCGACCTTTTGGCCTGCACCATCATGCGCCTCTTCCCAGCCAAGCCACCCACATGCCCAAGCCTGTAATGGTCTCATCTAAAAACTGCAGGCCCTGGAGATGTTGCCGTTTATCCTTCTGGATACCCAGGCCTTCCGTCACCAGATGGCAGCTGAGGCACCTCCCTATGCTGGGCCTAGCCGTTACTACTTCTCTTGTTGTGCTGTCCCTGCCTTGCTCCTGCACGTGTCCCATAACATCAGTCGGGCCCAGAGCTCCGCGCTTTGCTGCAAGGTCCACTTGACCACCGACGCATCGACAAGCGCTTGTGGTCAGGGATGCTGATTATCTTTAATGATAGGCAGGGTTAATGTAGTGGAGTCTGGGCCTGGGGTGCAAACTAGGGTGGCCTATCTCCTCTCCCAGCCCAAAATTCATGGCAGGAGTTATCTGAAAGCCTACTGCGCTGCAACCTCCACCCCAGCTACAAGCTGGAAACGCTGTAACACTGGCGTGGGGAGATGTCAGCAGGACATGCTAAAGCTCAATAGCTTGGGGGACAGACAACACACTGCCTCCAAGGTCAGGGATGCCATCCTGGCTGAGATGGCAATGTGTTTTTCCCTGCTGCACCTGGGGCCAGGCATTTTTGTGTATGTGATAATGGCTTGAACCTGGTAGCAGATCTGGAGCTTGCCAGACTCAAACTCGGTCCACACACAGCCCACGTTTTCAACTTGTTGGTGCAAAGGTTTTTTGAAACCTACACCATTGTGCCTGATATATGTTAGGAGTATTTTGGTTCATTGCTTTCTATTTTTCTTACCTGGGGAGTTTTTGGCTGGGGTGGCATCCTGGCGCTGCGGGGTTGTCCTGTCATGGGTATTGGTGCACACCTTCTGACTTGCACGCGCGCACTGTTGGTAGGCAGCTTTATTTCCTGGTTGATTAGTCTGTCCTCCCATTTGCACCTGGGAGGAGTGGTCTCTACTCTGTATTTAAACCCATGCCTCCCATGGTTCTGTGCTGAGTGTCGCTTTTACAGAGCTAGGCCTTAGCAGGAGGAGTAGGTGGTTATCTGGGATAGAGGAAGTTCCGTGGTTGGTTTTTGGGAGGTTTGGGTGAACAAGTTGGTTTGTGTGTTTTCCCTTCTGTGTTCACCAATCCTACCTCTGTGTGTTATTGACTGTGTGAGTGAATTGCCTTATCCTTTGATTTCTACTCAGTTTCCCTGTGTTTGTTTCCTAGTGTAAGGTTCCTTCCCATATTGGTTTGGGGGAATCCTTTCCCACATTTTTCCTGTGTGCTGCTTGTGTTGTTAGTCAGCGCACACCCTTGTCAGTCCCTGTCAGTAGCAGCTTCACTTGTTCGTTAGGGGTGACCCCCTTTAGTCTCCAGTCCCTAGAGGTCTTATAGGGCATTCCTTCTCCCACTTCCCTCTAGGCCTACGGAATCAGTGAGAGAGGAGCTGTCGGGGTCAGGCTTAGCCTGAGTACAGCTGACCCACACCCGTGAGGCAGGGACCGGGATAGCTAGTGGGAGTAGTGCAGGGCGAGATTCCCTACTGCTATCCCTTAGCCCCGTTGCAGCTACCTGGACTGACATAACAGTACACTCAGCCGTAAAAAAAAAAAAAAAAAGGAAAGGTTCGTTTGCATTATGACGGACCTGAAACAGTTGTACCAGGCGGTGCAGCAGATCTCCACTGAGATGGAGGGGATCAAGCTACGAATGGATGCCATCCAAGCTTCTGACGTATCTCAGTTACAGCAGTTGGCTCAACACACAGCCTCTCAGGTGGAGGGCATACAGAGGCAGGTGAGTAGCGCCCCTGTGGGTCGGCCTCTGGAGCCAAAAGTCAGCTTACCTGAACCCTTCCGAGGTAAGAGGTCAGATTTTTTCCGATTTCAAAAGGACTGTCTTTTGTATTTCCGGCTACGGCCGTTTTCCTCCGGTTCTGAGGTACAGAGAGTTGGGATTATTATTACTTTATTGAGAGATGATCCCCTCATCTGGGCACATTCGTTACCAGCCGACTCAGCTTGCTTACTAACTGTAGAGGCGTTTTTCTCCACAATGGGGTTACTGTATGACGACCCAGACAGGGTACGCACGGCTGAGTATAACCTACGACGTTTGGTGCAAGGGGATCACGCTATAGAGAAATATTGCACAGAGTTTCGTAGGTGGGCAGCAGAAGTACATTGGAATGACCCCGCTCTACTTAGTCAGTTTGAGACAGGACTCTCAGACCAGGTTAAAGACCATCTAGTTTCTCACCCTGTTCCGGGAGATCTAGATGAGGCCATGCAGCTGGCAATTAGAGTTGGACGGCGCCTCCGGGAGCGTGGAGACAAGAGTCCTGGGGGGGTTAACCCTCCTCAATTCTCTGTTTTTAGAGAGGACCCGGGGGACCAACCCATGCAGATTGGGGCCACTGTGCGAAGTGCTAGACCCAAGAGTGAAGGGTCCCGCACAGTACGCTGTTTTGTGTGTGGAGGGATGGGACATTTAGCAAGGGTATGCCCCTCCAGAGAATGGTTCGCCAAGGAGGGTAATAACCCCAGGTCTATTGAGGGTAAAGGGAGAAAACCTACTAAGGAGGGAGGTGTGTATGTTTCCTGTACTCAGACTGCCGGGTTGACCCTTGATGGATGGGTAAATGGGCAGAAGTGCTGGATTTTGGTTGATTGTGGTTCGGCAGTCAACCTTATTGACTCAGAGTTTTGCGAGCAACTAAGGGTGAGTCCTTTGGTCTTGAAGTCTCAGATACCGGTGTGGGCTATTGGTAAGACCCCTCTACAGCAAGCTGTCATCTCCAAACAGGTGGAGGGTCTGGAGTTTATTGTGGGTGGCCACAGGGAAGAGATTAACTTGTTCTTATTGTCTAAGTTACCAGCACAAGTAGTGTTTTGGTGGCCCTGGCTGAAGCAGCATAACCCTATTATCAACTGGGAGACCGAGTCAGTAGTTTCTTGGGGGCAGGGGTGTAATGGTCGATGTCTGCCCATATCCGTTATGTCTTTGTCTATAGACAATTTGCCTCAAGAAATATGTGAGTTCAGGGAGGTCTTTGAGGAAAGGGCAGCCAAGACATTACCACCACATCGCACCTATGATTGCTCAATTAAATTTATACCAAATTCAGTGTTACCCAAGACAAGGTTGTACAATCTCACTATTCCGGAGAGGGAGGCGCTCAAGGAGTATATTGAGGGGAGTCTAGAGGTGGGGCATATTCGCCCATCTAAGTCCCCAGTAGCAGTGGGGTTTTTCTTTGTAAAGAAGAAAGATGGAGGGTTGCGCCCTTGTTTGGATTTTAGGGAGATTAATAAAATCACGGTGCGGAATCCCTATCCCATCCCGTTGATCTCGGATCTATTCAGCCAGATTATGGGAGCCCGCTGGTTTAGTAAAATAGATTTACGTGGGGCATATAACTTGCTGAGAATCAAGAAGGGGGATGAGTGGAAAACAGCGTTTAACACACCCCTAGGACACTTTGAGAGTCTGGTGATGCCTTTTGGTCTAACCAATGCGCCCACGTTTTTTCAGAATTTTATTAATGATGTACTAAGTGCCGTCATAGGGAGGGGGGTTGTGGTCTATCTGGACGATATACTCATTTACACCCCGGATTTGGAGACTCATTGGGAGAGAGTGAGAGAGGTTTTAGATCTCCTGAGGGTTAACCAATTAAGTGCTAAGCTGGAGAAATGTGTGTTCGCGGTCAATAAATTATGTTTCCTTGGCTATATCCTATCGGACAAGGGGTTCGAGATGGACCCTGAGAAGGTCAGGGCAGTCTTGGAGTGGCCGCGACCTGAGAACCTAAAGGCGGTCCAACGGTTCTTGGAATTCTCCAACTATTATCGCCAGTTTATTAAGGGATTTTCTGAGGTTGTGAAACCCATCTCGGACTTGACTAAGAAGGGGGCTGACTGTGCTAAGTGGTCGCCAGAGGCGCTAGCCGCGTTTGAAGAATTGAAGAAGCGATTCTCGTCCGCTCCCATTTTGAGACAGCCGGATGAGAGGTTGGCCTTCCGAGTGGAGGTGGATGCCTCCTCGGTGGGGGTGGGAGCAGTACTTTCTCAGGAGTTCGAGGAGGGTACGCATCCCTGTGCCTTCTTTTCTAAGAAATTCTCTGCCTCTGAACGGAATTATGACATCGGAGATAGGGAACTACTGGCAATAAAACTAGCGTTCGAACATTGGCGTCATTTCCTGGAGGGGGCCAGAAGGCCAGTCCAGGTATTTACTGATCACAAGAATTTGGTTTATCTTGGGTCAGCGAAGAGATTAAATGCACGGCAGGCCAGATGGGCTCTATTTTTTGCGCGGTTCCACTTTACCGTGACTTATGTGCCGGGTTCGAAGAATGTTAAGGCTGATGCTTTATCCCGGTATATGTCGACCGAGGAGGAACGAGAGGCGCCTGCCACTATTCTTGGGGATGGAGTGGTGGTAGCAGTATTGGGAGCGAAATTGGAGAAGGCCTTGATCGAAGCGCAACACGCTGCACCTTCCAAGATACCTAGAAACAAGCTGTTTGTCCCAACTACTCTCCGACAAAGTCTCCTGAGGGAGTGTCACGAGTCGGTTCTTGCTGGTCACCCGGGGGTTTCAGAGACCATGAGATTGGTGTCTAGGAATTTTTGGTGGCCAGGGAGGAGTAGGGATGTCTTGCAGTTTGTTCAAAATTGTTCGGTCTGTGCAAGAGCCAAGGCGTCGCATACCCGTCCCCACGGTCTTCTACATCCATTGGAACCTCCTAAGGCACCTTGGACTCATCTGTCTATGGATTTCATCACGGGCCTTCCGGTGTCTAAGGGTTTCACGGTCATTTGGGTAGTCGTTGACCGCTTCACGAAAATGTGCCATTTGATCCCGTTTTCCAGGCTGCCATGTGCCAAGACACTATCAGAGGCATTTATTAAAGAAATTGTAAGGTTGCATGGTCTTCCTGAGGAGATCGTTTCGGACAGGGGTCCGCAATTTGTGGCTAAATTCTGGTGGGCTTTTTGCAGCAGGCTGGGAGTTACACTGTCGTTTTCCTCCGGGTTTCACCCGGAGTCTAACGGGCAAACAGAGAGGAAGAATCAGAATGTCGAACAGTTTTTGAGGTGTTTTGTTCGAGAGAACCAGAATAATTGGGCTGACTTTCTCCCCCTGGCAGAATTTTCCCTAAACAACCATGATTCCAACGCCACAGGCACCACACCTTTTTTTTGCTCCGGTGGTAGACATCCTGTTTTCGGAGTATTTTCTTCCATTTCTTCCCCAGTTCCGGAGGAGGAGCTATTTTCTAAAAAGCTGCAGGGGGTATGGTCCCGTATCCGAGAGAATCTGGTGCGGGCGTCGCACCAGGCTAAGGTCCAGGCGGATAGGAAGAGAGGAGAGTTGCAGTTCTTCCCTGGTGAGATGGTTTGGTTGTCCACCAAGAATATCAGGTTGAAGGTTCCTAGCAAGAAGCTGGGTCCCAGGTTTGTGGGTCCTTTTAAGATCATCAAGATGGTAAATGAAGTGGCGGCACAGCTGCAACTACCTAAAAGGTGGAAGATAAACCAGGTGTTCCATGTCTCCTTGTTAAAGAAGGCCAAGAAGGGAACGTCTCCAGTTAAGGTTCCACCAGTTTCTGAGTCCGGGGAGTATGAGATATCCCGAGTTCTGGATAGCAAATATGTTCGGGGGAAGCTACGGTATCTGGTGGCATGGAAGGGATACGGTCCTGAGGATAATTCTTGGGTTCTGGAGTCGGATATGTCAGCCCCCAGACTCGTGGAGAAATTCCACAAGGAGTTCCCGAAGAAGGATGCTCCTAGAGAATCCGGAGTCTTCTCCTTGAGGGGAGGATCCTGTTAGGAGTATTTTGGTTCATTGCTTTCTATTTTTCTTACCTGGGGAGTTTTTGGCTGCGCGGTGTCTGGGGTGGCATCCTGGCGCTGCGGGGTTGTCCTGTCATGGGTATTGGTGCACACCTTCTGACTTGCACGCGCGCACTGTTGGTAGGCAGCTTTATTTCCTGGTTGATTAGTCTGTCCTCCCATTTGCACCTGGGAGGAGTGGTCTCTACTCTGTATTTAAACCCATGCCTCCCATGGTTCTGTGCTGAGTGTCGCTTTTACAGAGCTAGGCCTTAGCAGGAGGAGTAGGTGGTTATCTGGGATAGAGGAAGTTCTGTGGTTGGTTTTTGGGAGGTTTGGGTGAACAAGTTAGTTTGTGTGTTTTCCCTTCTGTGTTCACCAATCCTACCTCTGTGTGTTATTGACTGTGTGAGTGAATTGCCTTATCCTTTGATTTCTACTCAGTTTCCCTGTGTTTGTTTCCTAGTGTAAGGTTCCTTCCCATATTGGTTTGGGGGAATCCTTTCCCACATTTTTCCTGTGTGCTGCTTGTGTTGTTAGTCAGCGCACACCCTTGTCAGTCCCTGTCAGTAGCAGCTTCACTTGTTCGTTAGGGGTGACCCCTTTAGTCTCCAGTCCCTAGAGTTCTTATAGGGCATTCCTTCTCCCACTTCCCTCTAGGCCTACGGTATCAGTGAGAGAGGAGCTGTCGGGGTCAGGCTTAGCCTGAGAACAGCCGACCCACACCCGTGAGGCAGGGACCGGGATAGCTAGTGGGAGTAGTGCAGGGCGAGATTTCCTACTGCTATTCCTTAGCCCCGTTGCAGCTACCTGGACTGACATAACAATATACTGGTCAAAGTGCGGCCATTTTCGTAAGTCACAAGTAGCTTCTGCTAGGCAGAAAACATTCAGAGCACACTCCTGTCATCTTCGTAACGTTGGCTGGCGGAGGAAGATGAGGGGAATGAAGTGGCATTTCATGTCACTGTCCCACACGAAGCTTGAGGGTGTAGTTCAGTGCATCCCATTGCTTCAGCAGGGATGGTGTGAAGGGGAGTGTAAAATGGAGGAAATGGAGAGGGACCCTTACAGTTGGGGGCAGCAAAGTCATGCCAAGTAACACACTGGCACACATGGCTGACTTCATGTTGGGTTGCTTTTCAAGAGACAAATGCATACTTCACATCATGGTGAGCAAACAATACTAGATTGAACAAAAAATTGGATTGTGCTGATATAGCCTGACTGAATTTCTGGGTCTCCCACTTAGCTTTAGGGGGTAGACCCTTAAAAATTGGATTGAGTTGATATAGCCTGACTGAAATTCTGTCTCTCCCACATAGGTTTTGGGGTTACACACTGTTAACAACTGTATTGAGCGGACATAGCTTGACTGAATTTCTGTCTCTCCCACCTAGGTTTTGGGGGTACACATCCTGGATATCTGGATTGAGCGGACATAGCCTGACTGAATTTTGGTCTCTCCCACCTAGGTTTTAGGGGTACACACCCTGGATATCTGGATTGAGCGGACATAGCCTGACTGAATTTTGGTCTCTCCCATCTAGGTTTTGGGGGTACACACCCTGGTTATCTGGATTGAGCGTACATAGCCTGACCTAATTGCTCTGTATCCTTGTTTTGGGGTTACACAGCCTGAAAAGCTGGTTTGTATATATATATATATATATATATATATATATATATATATATATATATATATATATATATAAAGAAGTAACTGCTGTGTATTGCTGCTATTTTTCAGAACCCCCCAAAATTCAAGGCTTTTTTCAGCTCTATATGAACTTGTTACTGCTGTGGATTGCTGCTATTTTTCAAGACCCCCCCAAAATTCAAGGCTTTTATCAGCTCTATATGAACTTGTAATTGCTGTGGATTCCGGCTATTCTGTGTGCGGACAGCCAAAAATGAAAGCTGTTTCTCCGCTATATATGAAGTTAACTGTTGTGTATCCCTGTTTTCCACCGTCCGGGGAAAGCTGGACTGATGTCCCTACAGTGTATAGCTCTGAGAAGAGCTGTTGGTTTTCTTCTTTAGTTCTTGCCTGCCTATCTGAAGCTAATCTCTAGCTAGCCCTCAGCAGATATGTTTCTCTCCCTATCTCTCACCGCGAAATGACAATATTGGGCTGGACTATTCTTATAAATCGAAGGTCACCTGATTTTGGCAGTCAATGGGTTTTTTTAAAAAATTTTTTCACTGCCTCCGTTGTCGTAGTTCCTGTCCCACCTCCCTTGCACAGTTATTGGTGCAAAATCGCGCCAGGGAAGGTGGGAGGGGACACAAATTTTTACTGCGTATGCGGCCTGGTATTCGATTGTGAACAAATACATCGAACGCCATGATATTCGATCGAACGGTGTTTGCTCATCTCTAGTCTGTACATTATTACATTACTCACTAATGGCCAGAGTCACAGATTGTTGTGTGGCCGGGAGCTGACCTGTGACGGGGTAGTGGTGATATATTTTTTTAAACTTTTTTTTAGATTATTTTATCTTTTCTAAAAAAAATTTACACATTGTCACCGATGAGGGAATCTTCAACCAGCTAGGAATCACCGCTTGGGTGTGCCCAGGGGAACAACCCTCACCTATACACCCTCTCATCACTGCTGCCCTAAGGCCCTGGAGCTTTGGGGTAAATCACTTTTGTCACCTGGACCAGTCTAAGAAAATTTAGGAACCATTTTGTGCCGAACTCTCGCCACCTATTGTCTCCTTCCAAGTTGGCCATGTTCCCACCGAGCCCTAGGACACCGCAGCTATATGGAGAGGACTATACATGAAATAGAATTCCGACAGTGGAAACTCTTTATGGATTAATTGTGAGCTGTGGAAACCTAAAATCTGTATTATCTGTCATATATTGACCGGTCTGGGAGATTCTACATTGCTCAGATTCGTAAATACATAAAATGGCCATCAAAGTAAAAGCTCCATAAACCCCTTAAGAACCTCTTGAGAAAAATTATTTTACCTCAGATTCTGTAGATTATGTAACACTGATGAAAGTCTCTCTAATCCTTCAGTGTCTAAGGAACATCCAGTTAGATTGAGTTCTTCTATATGTGTGCAGATTTCCATGATGAAAGCCAACACTGTGCAGTCTAGAGCTGACATGTGAACACCAGAAAGGTCCAAACTTCTGAGTGATTGTAATGATTCCAGCACTAGAGCCTTATTCCGGGATTCAAAGAGATAGTAGAATGTCCTGAGAAGATGTCGCTTCTTGTCCTCACTTTCCTCCAGCTTCTGATCTTCTAAAATAAAGTTCTTCAGCCAAGTGATAACATCTCTGGAGGCCTGAGCTGCTTGTTTGTCCAGGTATCCAGTTAGTATTGACCTGGTGGTGCTGTCTGATAGACCACACAGGAAACGGAGGAATATCTCACCACGTCCATCAGGATAGGATTTGGCTTTCTCTAGTGATTTCTGTAAATTCTCCGGAGAATAATCAGTATAATGGACCAGGGCAGAGAAGAATTCCTGGACAGTGAGATGTAAGAAGGAATAGGTCACAGGTTCCTCCGATTCCATCAGAAAACTTGATAAGAGCTTTGACTTCTTGTCAACATAAAAAGAATCCAGATCTCGATCTTCGAAAATAATTTGGTGGTTCATGACTCCATGTTCTCCCATCCATCCGATGGACTGCAGGATCTTCTGAGCGTCACTTTTCTCCAGGCTGTGATTGGACAGAATGTTGGCGACAAATATGGCAAAGAGTTGTGTCACTGTTCTGGGTAATAATGTCACCTGCTGGTCACTACTTGTGGTCTGGAAGCTCCTGGATAATACAGTACAGATGATCCAGCAGTAGGACGGGAGGTAACAGAACGTGTACAAGGTGGCATTCTGCTTCACATAAGTAAAAGCCTTTTCTGACAGTTCAGGGTTGGAGAAGAAATTTTCAAAGTAAATCTTTCGTTCTTCTGGAAAGAATCCAATAATTTCTACTATTCGCTCGAAAACATTACAATCGATTGATGCCAGTCTGGTTGGACGACTGGTCATTAGGACAGAACAACCATTAAGAAGAGACTTTCTCAACAAACTAACCACAATCTGACCACAATGTCCGAGCTGTTTAGGATGAGAGCACAAGTGACGTGATGTGAAATCCATTGTATGATTGCTTTCATCTAATCCATCAAATATAAAGAGAAGTTTCTCTGGATCTTGTAAGATGTTCTCCAGCTGCTCCTCCAGATATGGGTACTGATGAAGGATCATGGTCTCCAGACTAACCTTATCCTCAAGTCTGTTGAGTTCTCGGAATTTGAAGAAAAAGACAAAAGAGAATCTTTGATAGAGATCGCCCTTCACCCAGTCATAGACAAACTTCTGCATCAGTGTGGTCTTCCCTACGCCAGGCACTCCGCTCACCATTACCATATGTGGTACAAGTCCAGATCGGTGGCACCAACGGAACATCTTGTTGAGGTAAATACGTTGTAGTTCTTTTTGTGTTTCCTTTAAATATTCCTCATGTCTTACCCCGGTCTCTATGAGCTCATTCTCAGAATGTTTCCTAAAGTGACCAGTGGAGACAGTGACGAGATTCACATAACGTGTAGACGAGGGGAAACTTTCCTCTCCCTGGTTACATCCTGGAGGTTTGTTCTCTATAAGTTTCTCAGTTTTATCGTACAGATATTTTTTGTGACAGTTTTGAACTTCTATGGAAAAAAAACATGATGTGAAATAAATTTAAATATAAGGTCTGCAAAAAAAAAAAA
Organism: Leptodactylus fuscus; assembly: GCF_031893055.1. Taxonomy (NCBI): domain Eukaryota; kingdom Metazoa; phylum Chordata; class Amphibia; order Anura; family Leptodactylidae; genus Leptodactylus; species Leptodactylus fuscus. The sequence goes on from NC_134271.1 coordinate 149,434,292, forward strand.
AATCACAAATATTTCTTATTATTTTAAAACCCTAATTCCATAAACTTGGGAAGCCATGCAATATGTGAAGAAAACAAGAATACAATGATTTGGAAAGCTCATATAACTATTTTATACACAATAAAAAATATAACATATCTGAAGGTGAAAGTTACTCAATAGAACAGAGAACAAATATAAGAAGGTGAACATTAATCAATAGACCACATATCACCGGACCAGGTCGAACTTCTGTGCCATCCTCTGGCCATATTGTACGTCACAGGAGGTGTGTCTGGCTCTGATTCCTTGCTCTAGGTTCTTCTTGTATTGTCTGAACACTGTCCTATTCCCTCACCTGTATAATTGATTTTTCAACACACCCATTTCCTTCACCTTGGTTTCCCTCTGCTCCTCTAAGGGGGCGTTCACACTAGCGTCGGTGTCCGACAGCTAGTTTCCGATGCTAATGTCTGCGGAATATTTTAGCATCGGACACTAGCTGTGTCCGTTTGCAATTTGCATTGTTTTAAATGGGACACCTTTTAGTGTCCTTTAGTGTCCGTGTCTGTCCTTAAGTATCCATTTACAACGGTGTCCGATTTTTCAAACGGACAGCAAAATCGTACATGTAGTGTTCCGCGGACATTAGCTTCGGACACTAGCTGTGTTAATAGTTAATCTTATCCTTACTTACTTGTTTGACAGCCTGTCTACCAATCAAGCCTGTGGTGGGTTCTGGACTTTCTATAAAGAGGTCATCAGCTCACACAGGTTTGCTGGATATTGTGAGTCTGTCCATGCTAAGGGCTTCTCTTGCTGTTGTATTGTACTTACTGACTGTATCTGACCTTTTGGCTTCACTTGTTACTACTCTTTTGGATTTCGATTTGGTACTGTTTGTCTCTCTGGTTTGACCTCGGCTTGCTGACTCTGCTTCTGTGTTGTTTTGTCTTGTCCTGTTCTGTGTAACACTTATCCAGAGAAGGTACTGTCACCTAGTTGCCCACTATCGCCTAGGGTAGTTGAGGTAAGTAGACAGGGGCTGGGTCAGGTTTGGAACGCACTGTCCCTTATTCTCTTCCTTCCTGGTTTCAGTACCAGTCACCGGGGAATTGCTCAACAGGCAATTCCCTAACAGTTACACAGTAGAACATAAATCACATCAGAAGGTGAAAGTGACACAACTGATCCCATATTAGATTATGTCTCCATGCCGTTTGAATAAATGACCTTATTTAGAAGTGGTTTGCAGCGATGAATAAAACAATACATGGAGTTCTATGAGGGATTTGTGAAAAAAGGTCCCAGACAGATGAAAAATGGCTGTGAATGGGGTTTTTTCCTCCAATTTTTCACAGCCAATTTTATCTAGTTTTTTTGAATATATCCTTATAAGCCCAGATTTACTAACTGGACCTCTCCAAGAAAGTAGTCAAAAAGACCTCAATTTGGCCTATTTTTGGCATATGATGGGACTTCTCAGTTACTGCACCCCAATTTTTAAAATAGTAGGTGGAGCGGGGAACAATGAATGAAATGTTATTTATATAGCGCCAACATATTCCGCAGCACTGTACAATTTGTAGGGTTCAAATACAGACAGAAAGATACAATACAGAAAAAATTATTTCACTCAGTGGGACTGAGGGCCCTGCTCACAAGAGCTTACAATCTATGAGGTAGAGGGGGTGACACAAGAGGTGGCAGGGGCGGCATTGCTTATACAGAGGTCAGACACTTTTGTAATAGAGGTTACTGTCATTACAAAACATAAAACTTTATGAGCCGTCACTAGTGGTGACTTGTAGTAACATGTGGATGGAGCTTGGACATATAAAGTTAGCCTGAAACGGCATCATATCATGTGGGGAAATGTGGGAGCGGGGACAGAGGAAGGTTAAATTTTGGGGATTCTAGTGACGGTACCAAAGGGTTTACTTTAGGAATTGTGATAGGTCTGTCTGAAAAGATGCGTCTTTAGTTTGCGCTTGAAGCTGTAGAAATTGGGAGTTAATCTGATTGTCCGGGGTAGAGCATTCCAGAGAAGTGGTGCAGCTCGGGAGAAGTCTTGTATACGAGCGTGGGAGGTTCCGATAATAGAGGATGTAAGTGTTAGGTCATTGAGTGAACGGAGAACACGGGTTGGGCGGTAAACAGAGATGAGGGAGGAAATGTATGGAGGTGCGGCATTATGGAGAGCCTTGTGGATGAGAGTGATAACTTTTTATATTTTATTCTATAATGAATAGGCAGCCAATGTAGTGACTGGCACAGACCAGAGGCATCGCTGTAGCGTCTAGCCTGATAGATGAGCCTGGCCGCTGCATTCAGAATAGATTGTAGAGGGGAGAGTTTAGTGAGGGGAAGACCAATTAGTAAGGAGTTACAGTAGTCAAGGCGAGAATGAATCAGAGAGACAATAAGTGTCTTTAGTGTATCTCTGGTAAGGAAAGGGTGTATTCTGGAGATGTTTTTGAGGTGGAGGTGACATGAATGTGCGAGTGATTCAACATGAGGGGTGAAGGAAAGGTCTGAGTCAAACATGACCCCGAGACAGCGGGCATGCTGCTTAGGAGTTATAGTAAGGCCTGAGACTGCAATGGATATATCAGGGACAGATCTATTAGATGGTGGAAACAGTAGTAGTTCAGTCTTAGAGAGATTTAGTTTCAGATAGAGCGAGGACATGATATTAGAGATAGCAGAAAGACAGTCACTGGTGTTCTGTATGAGTGCAGGGGTGATGTCACGGGAAGATGTGTATAATTTTGGGTGTCATCAGCAAAAAGATGGTACCGGAAGCCAAATCTGGTGATGGTTTGTCCAATGGGGGCTGTGTAGAGAGAAAAGAGCAGGGGGCCTAGGACCGAGCCCTGAGGAACCCCAACAGCAAGGGAAAGAGGGGAGGAAACAGCCCGCAAATGTTACACTGAAGTGCGGTCTGAGAGATAAGAGGAGAACCAGGAGAGCGCAGTGTCCTTGAGGCTGACTGAGCAGAGCATAGTGAGGAGTTGATGGTCAACAGTGTCAAAAGCTGCAGAGAGGTCCAGAAGAATAAGAAGGAATAAGTCACCATTGGACTTAGCCATTAGGAGATCATTGGAGACTTTTGTGAGAGACGAGTCAGTAGAGTGCAGAGCGCGGAAACCAGATTGTAAGGGGTCAAGAAGAGAGTTAGTGGAGAGATAGCGGATTAAACGAGAGTAGACCAGGCGTTCCAAGATTTTGGAGAAGAAGGGGAGGTTAGAGACGGGTTGATAGTTAGCAGCACAGGACGGGTCCAGGGAGGGTTTTTTCAGTAGCGGAGTTATAACAGCATGCTTGAAGGAGGATGGGAAGATTCCAGAAGAGAGAGAGGTTAAATATTTTAGTAAGGTAAGTCGTGACAGCAGGCGACAGTGATTGGAGAAGGTGTGAGGGGAAGGGGTCACTACTGCAGGTTGTAGGGCGAGATGAAGAAAGTAGCTGAGAGACTTCCTCTTCTGTAACAGGTTCAAAAGATGAGAATGGAAAGTCTGAAGTGGGGTTGGTGAGGGGGGTCAGTACTATGGTAGGTGTGGGAGTCAATGCCACCTGGGGATTGGGCAGTTATTTCCTGACGGATCTAGGTAGACAGGGGTGTGAGTTATACCAGAAATTTCTGCTAGCCCCTGACTGACATAGATTGTTCAGGAATAACTAAGACGCTGGAACATCTTAGTAAATATGTCTCATCTAGCATCTAGTGGGGAATGAACAAAAATTTACCTAGGAAATGCCGGTCTTAATAAATTCTCCTGAGTTATTGCTTTTTTATTGGTTTTCTGATGGTAAGTGCCTTCAGTTTGCTCTACTATTGTAATAAATATGTAATACAAATAACATAAATATAATATAGAATATAACATCTGTACCTGTCAGGTTCGGTGGAAGGCAGTGCCCACTTTTATCCAGAATAATTTTATCCACCAGAGTTATATCTAAATAAAAAGAAATTTAGTTACTGTATTATATGCATACATTCTCAGCAATAATGCCAAATTTGTATTTATTTTTTTGAAAGTCCAAGACCTTGCCATCTTTCACGTGCCACACTAAAAAAGTGCACAAGGCTGCGGTCCATCACAAGCCCTCTCTGAAAACATCCAAAGACCCATCTTTCTCATGGGCTCCCACCCCAGTGTACTACCAAGAACCTTCAACAAGGTGCACCTTCCTCCTCAAAAGCAGAGATGGGGTTGGGTAGCAGGGGAGGAGGGAACCTAATATTAGGACACACAACTCCTCCCCATAGACTCCCTAGACCCATTGGGATGCAGCACTCTATGGCAAAGATAGAACATTCATCATTTCAAATGAAGATGCGTTGTTGATTTCTCACCTCAGGCAGTAAGAGGGGGGCAACCTAGCAGGGAGGGGTGGCTAAACACAAGCAATAAGAGACTGACACCTTACAGAAGAGGTCACACCTGTGGAAGTCAGCTAACAAAGCTGAATGATGGCCATATTGCTTCTTCAAGGTTCTTGGAAACAAAGAACTTTAAGTATATGATTATTTCATATTTTCTCCTTTTGTTTTTAAGTCTGTTTGATTGTGTGACATTTGTTTTACTCTTCTAACATATAGCACTGAACCCTTTGGGTAATAAATTGTTCAAATTAATGGTACTTTGTGTTGCTCGGGTGATTGGTACCAGACCCTTTCACGGGTTCACTCCACCTCCTCTCTCCTCTACCATTTTAAAAGCTAGTTACCTGTGCTATTGGGTTCTAGAGAGTGGAAAGAGGAGGCTGAGTGACCCAGAGACGGGGCTGTTTCTGTTCAAGTGATCCGGGACCAAGACCATCGTCAAAAAGTTCAGGTCCAGCTTCGAACAGTCACTTGAAGAAGTAAGTTAATTTACACTCCTTGGACAACCCCTTTAAGTAACAGATTTTTTTTTTACTGTTAATAGAGTAACTGAAGTGAGTTACAGAGAAAAAAAGTCATATAGAACATTACCTTCCGCATAGAGTTCATCCAATACAGCTTGTAAAGTAGTAGAGGAACGTTCCCGTTGTAGGACATATAGACTAACCCACAGCGCTATCACACCACGTCTTCCGAGGCCATGAATATCACGTAGCAGAATTTGGGCCAATCTTTTCCTATCTTCTAGTAGACATTGGTATTCCTACAACGCAAAAGTGAGACATTTGAATGCAAGTCTAACAATGCTAAACAACAATTACAATTCCAGGCTGATGTCCCTGATCAACCCCCTGACTATCCGCAGGTCAAAGAGACAAATACTGCAGCCATTCTCACTAACTATAGGGGTCGCATTTGTGACTACATCCATAAGCCAGTGGAGGCGACGGGTAACCCTTACCACTCTAAGTCCCATGCACATGGAAGTGTGTGCCATCCGATGCTCCTCTGAGGGGATATCCTATGGTCCCCTCCATTCCGATGAACATAGAGCAGCTCCTATCCTGCTCCAGGTTATTGATGAAGAATAGTTCAGAAGCTCCCATAGAGCGGAGTATATCACAGAATGCACTCAGATGACACTTGGATGTCTCTCCGAGTGTCATCGAAGTGCATTCTGCTGCAAAATTGGCTGCATCTGGGATAGCACATTTATTCATGTGCACAGGGCCTAAAGTTATATGCTCACGACCAGTGGCGTAAGTAGGAATGATGAGGCCCCATGGTGAATATTTGACATGGCCCCCGCACAAACCGCATACCTGCACACAGTATTATACCCCATAGTGGTCCCTTCACAAGGTATTATCCCCCATAGTGACCCCTGCACACAGTATTATCCCCCATTGTGGCCCCTGCACACAGTATTATGCCCCATAGTGGCCCCTGCACACAGTATTATCCCCCATAGTGGCCCCTGCACACAGTATTATCCCCCATAGTGGCCCCTGCACACAGTATTATCCCCCATAGTGGCCCCTGCACACAGTATTATGCCCCATATTGGCCCCTGCACACAATATTATCCCCCATAGTGGCTTATTTTATGATATTCTCATACTTCTCCTCGCATTTGGATTACTTCACACCAGTAGCACTCTATAGTTTCCAGTTTTTTTTCTACTGATCCTCATATAGTATAATGTTTCATAGTGTCCCCTGCACTCAGTATAATGTCCCTTAGCGACCTCTACAGTGGTCCTTGCAAATATTGTAAAGATTTTGGGTTTGGTAGAACCCCACATTTTTGAGACTCACGTCTCACAAACTATTATTATACTAGAGGGTCTTTTCAGGTATAACCAGAGGCCCAAGGGAGATGACAAACATAAAAAAAACAAAAAAACATGTTACTTACTAGAGATGAGCGAGTAGTGTTGGGATCAGCCAATCCGAACAGCACGCTCCATAGAAATGAATGGATGCACCTGGTACTTCCGCTTTGATGGCGGCCGGCCGCTTAACCCCCCACGTGCTGGCTACGTCCATTCATTTCTATGCGAGCGTGCTGTTCGGATTGGCTGATCCGAACAGTACTCGCTCCTCTCTATTACTTACCTCTCCTGGACTTCGGTGTGACTCCCTGCTCAGTCTTCAGCCCTCTCAGGGACATGGGTTACCCCACAGTCAGCACCTGGCAGGTGAGTGGGCTCCCTCAGGAGCTGATGCCGGCCCTATCTGCAGTGCAGGTCAGTGAAAATGGCACAGATGACACAAGGCTTGGTATTTGGTTGTCAGACGTGATTTCCATTGATCCTTCCATTCTATTGAATGGCCTGAGCCGCCATTGTGGGCAGGTATAGGGTTAGGACCTGCTCCAGGATTTGTGGCTCTTAAATGCAGCCCGGACACATAGCTGCAAAAACTACAGCTGTGTGTATGGGCCTATTGAAGTGTATGGCCTGTACTTTTAATTGCATTTGTGGGTCTGTGTGCATGAGCACTAAAAGCACAATTGTTTTTGGTTGCTATGGGCACCAATCACATCACGCCTTTTATTTTTTAGGAAGCAGAATATAACATGAAAGCTGCGCTGTGTTGGTTAATATGGGCAACGATGACAGTTTTGTTTTTAGACTATATTAATAAAGTTACATGTGAACGTTCAGGCTGGATTTAGACACCAATTGAATTCAGCATTTTTTGAGTCAGGTTCGGGTTCCCATGCAAATCCGTATTCCGAAAACCCAAATGCTAGTGTGAACTATTAGTTTATGCCACATTTTAATAGACAGTTTTAACCACGTCCCTTTTTTGGGTGATATTCTATATAATATGAAGGCAGAAACAGATGGCTACATGACCATAGCCAGGCACCATAACAGCAGTTTGCTGTACAGGCCTCCACCAATCATAAAGGAAAGACCACACATAAAAAAAATTCCAGGCCGACCCCTTTAAGGAAGAGCACAAGAGTGGTTACTAAAGGGTGTATAAGTAGCTAACCATCTCCAGTCAGACCTGGGCGGTCCGACCCCAGGCTACTTATGAAGAGTGTACTTTCTGCCGGCAGTATTTGTCCCATTAAGACTGAGGCCTCACGTTGTGGAACGCAGCAGAAAAAAAAAGGTATTTCCACACAGCAATTTTGTTGTGCAACCGGAAAAACACTACGTGGGGGTCTTACCCTGAAGTGCTTTTTTGGAATTAAGTGATAACCTATCCTTAGGGGTCTGACATCCAGAACTTTGAGCCCCCTCATACTCCAGGCTCTTATGCGACTACTACTTCTGCACTTCCATTAAATTCTGCAGTCTTCAGGAGAAATTGTCATGGTGGTCTGGGCCATGTTGAGAAGAAAAGGAAGGCCTTCAAGAGGGTGTAGCTCCTAGTCAGGGTCAGTTCAACCAAATCTATCTCCTTGCAAGAAAGGTTGTCACTTTATGTTTGCTCACCTCAACATCAGGGATATTTCGGGACTTGAGTTCATGTAGAAGTGAGTGAGGACTCGTGTTCTCCACAATGTAGAGTAGATCATCTTCAAAATATTCATATGTGAGTCTCAGGGCATGATCCTTATACTGACAAAGTTTTTTGTAAAATTTCTGGGTTTCATCATCTAATGAAAGAGGAAACACACAACTCATGTTATCACAGTGATGGCGGCCATCCATATAACCATTCATGGCACAATGACACTTCAGGGGCCGATAAGTCGGTCGATAAAAGGCAGTGGCTTCCTTTCTTTGACCCTTAGCATTGCAATTATTAGGGCCGTCTAGGGCTGCCACCAGAACACTACATAGGGTACCATGGTGAGGGTCCCACAATCCTGTAGCTCCCGCTCCCACTAATCACTAAATATGTTGAGTCCAGTGGTTATATTACCCCATTATATTCCTCCTATATAGTGGGGTAGAAGATGGAAAATGGGAGAAGATTAAGGGATTTCAAGGGGCCCTGGCCATTTCACTCTGAAAGGATCTCATATACCAAATCCTGACCATTTCATATGGACAGCCTTGGCCCTATATGAGACATCCCATGATCCGCAGACACCCTGGAAAACAACTAATTTTGCAGATTGAGGCCGCAGCCAGCCATTAAAATTAAGATTGGCTTGAGTCCTTCAGAACTGGAGTCTGGCTCTCCACACATAGAGGAAGTAGACATGAGCAAACAAATGTGTTACAAATTTTAGAAAAATTTTGGGTTCTGTTCAGACCTCAGAAGCTGTGTGGAATGGAAAAAGTTGGTTGTTCTGTCTCACACTGTCTCCCAACCACTTCCAGCCTCGAGTGACATCAATGGTGTCCGGTCACCACTGAGGACCCAATCACAAGCCTCAATGTGGTACCTCAGCATCATGACACTTTGATAAAACTTCAGTCCGAAAACCGAAACTTTTTGGTGGACTGTAAATAGTTCTAAAATGAATCTTGCAAGGTTCTCCCATCATTCCATCAGAGACCCCCTTTAGTTGGTTGTCTGTTGTACAAGATGGGACAGTTCCTATAGAATGAGAGAGACTCTTTGCAGCTGCTCTCCACTCCACTCATAAGGGTGAGGGTCCCTAATGGAGGATTTTTTTCCATTGTCTATTGGGGTCTTCTAAATCAGACAACTTATTTTAAGGCTGAGATGTCAGTGGGGTTAAACAGGATTTTTTGCTAGTGGTAAAAGTTGGAATAAAAAGATGAGACCCCTACCATCATTAGGTTCCTGGTGCATTCTTGGATCCACAATCACGTCTCTGCAAGATAAGACCTTTGTTTTGAGTGATAGACCAAAAATACAGGTTGACGTAAAGATGTCCATATACCTTAGAGCAAGTGATTGGCAACTATTTCTCCCGACCCCTCTATACATATGCACGGGGGCTTGGCTGAGATGGGAATGACTCGTTACACTGTGTAATAATATAAAAAAATAGAAACTACAGCCATAGCAGCTGTAAGGGCTGCTATAGGGTCCGCAACTTTTAGGCCATTACCCATTGGATTGCTCCTGCAGGAAACAGCCAATGTTCACTTACCTATCCCTACTTCATGGCCACCTCCACTTAGGTCTCCAGGTGGAGCCACATAAGACATCCCATAATACACATGTGGTGCCCCTTTGAGGCCTATGCGGAGGCAGCCTGGAGTGTGGTAAGGTAAGTGAAAAATGACTTTTACTTTCAGCCTAAAGTTCCAATGTAGGGGCACTATAATGTGTGGGGGCCAATAATGGGAACCCTTACGGTATGGGGGCTGTAACAGGGTCCCTTACGGTATTATGGACTGTAATGTGTGCACTTACTGCATGGAAGCCTATAATGGGGACAGTATACTGTATGGGGGCCTGTAATGGGGACAGTATACTGTATGGGGGCCTGTAATGGGGACAGTATACTGTATGGGAGCCTGTAATGGGGACAGTATACTGTATGGAGGCCTGTAATGGGGACAGTATACTGTATGGGGGCCTGTAATGGGGACAGTATACTGTATGGGGGTCTGTAATGGGGACAGTATACTGTATGGGGGCCTGTAATGGGGACAGTATACTGTATGGGGGTCTGTAATGGGGACAGTATACTGTATGGGGGCCTGTAATGGGGACAGTATACTGTATGGGGGCCTGTAATGGGGACAGTATACTGTATGGGGGCCTGTAATGGGGACAGTATACTGTATGGGGGTCTGTAATGGGGACAGTATACTGTATGGGAGCAATTAAAGAAAGCAATATACCATTTGGGGATTAGTAAAGGAATAAAGCATTATACCACGTGGGGGCCGGAGGGCCCAGTCAAAAAGCAACTCAATGTTATCGTAAAGTAATGAATCAAAGTCTAACCAGCCAGCAGAGCCGCCCGCCATAGTATAAGGCTTCTCTGTATAGGCCATACTACCCTCAATCCTGTTTTATTACCAGGCCGTCCACCTTTTCTCGTAAAGCCCCCTCGCTAGAGGAGAGATGTTTCTATGGAATGGAATCTTACCAAGACTATGAGTTTGAAGAATGGATGGAATTTTGGGGTGGGTTCGGATTCTCCTGTGTCATCAGTCCCTTAGACACACACACATCTGTTCCAACACACCTGCGCAGCCATGTAAGGGTCAGTTCAAACGGAGGATTTTGCAGCAGATTCGGATGTGCTTCAGCCCCCGAATCCGTAGCAGATTCCTTCTGAATTAACCTCCTATTGTTTTCAATGGGAGGCAGTGAATGCAGCAGGACGTGGAAAAAAGAAGCGTCCTGCTTGATCTTGCCACGGATTCTGGCCGCGGGGCACGCGGCTCGAGTCCTGATTAGGCCCATTCATTCAGGGCTAATCAGGAGTGGGATGCCGCGATAGAATGCTGAAGCATAGCATTGGCATCCCGTTGCGGCTAGCCACAAGAAAAAGGCAGTCGTCTGATAGAGTTATTAACAGGTTAATAAGTACACCCAAATGCCTTTAGCAGTGTTTTGAGTGATTTCTGGGGTTCTCTGGGAGCTCCTGGTACCTTCTGCATTTGTTTACATGGGTAGCTTCCTGTCCTGTGCCTCTCTCCCCTCCATTCAATTTGGAGAGGGGACTTACTGCAAGCATTAATTTATCCCGAACAACCCCTTTAAGCCTCGCTCACACCTCCACGTCCTTGTTCACGTGCTGTCCGTGGTTGATCCATTTTTCACATATCCCAGTTGAATTTTTTGCTCAGCATAATAAGGCTCTCTACTGTCAGGTGGGCGGTCCCAGACTATCTGCTCCCACCCACTCCCATCTACTCTCTTAACCATAACCATGTGTAAAGTTGCAAAAAATTAAAAGTTAGAACCTTTCTGCAAATGTAAGTAATCAAAAATTGTGCAGTTTTTAAAGATTTCCTCTAATCATCCTAGTGGTGACATCCTTTGTCTTGAGAGGTTGCCAATGGATAAGTCCAGAAATGAAGGAACTTTCAATAGGGTAGGATTTGTCAGAAACCCAGCCATGAGTTCATTACATTAAGATGGTTGGAGAAAATCTTTAAAACTCTGCAAAATTTAAAATTATTTAAATTTGCAAATAAAATTTTTTGCAAATTTAAATATGATTATGTGTATGGAATACCCCTTTATGAAGAGGAGGCAGATAGAAAGGAGCAGCACATGACTGCACCAACAGAGGACCTGTATACAGATTCAGTCAAGATTTGCAAAAAGTGGGAAAATTACCCAAAAACAAAAATTGCAAAAATACACACACCCTTTAATAAAAATTCCCTGTTTGACACTTACTTTAGAAAGTGCTGCTAGCTGTTTAGTCCTGTATATCTCGAGGTCCTTAGCAGAAGTGACATTGGTGACAGGGCCAGCGCTTTTTTAGTATTTCTTAGTCACACCCTAAACAAAAATTTGCACGCCCTCCAGTAACACACCTCCACATAACAGGAACATGGAAATCACAGTTATACAAGTTCATACCTGAATCTGTAACTGTGATGTTAGCAGAAGTCACCGTATAGCCCCCACCCTAGAGATTAGTGTCATACTGCTCATTATTCATGTATCACCAAAGAGAGGACTAGATTTGAACCGATCTACAGATTTCAGGATCGATTTTAAAATCCGATTTTCGATAATTTTCCAGCCGATCACGATCGTGAAATTTGCTCAATCGCCATTTGGAATCCGATCTTTTCCGGTCCCGATCGCTCAACCCTAGTCAATGTTTCTCTATGGGAAAAGTCACTTTTAGGGTTAAGCCAATCTTGAGATAGCCTCTGACCTCGATCCCGCTGGAAAAGATCTGGTCAGAATTCTGATCGCGATCGTGAAATTTACTCAATCGCCGATCAGAATCCGATATTTTCTGATCCCGATCGCTCAACCCTAGAGAGGACTCCTTACTACGGACTGCAGGATAACCCCCGGCAGCTTCAGTGGCAGCCCCAATTCTAAAAGAATGGGAAATAATCTAATAAGCATGTCAACCTAAATTTATAAACACTTACGAAGGACTGCATTAAACTGGAAAATCATTAAAGGGGATGTCTGGGATAATTAGGAATCCCTACACTAATCTAAACCCCCTCCCCGCCAACTTTCTAAATTACTTATTATTGTTACTGTTTATATATATAACACCATTAATTCCATGGTGCTGTACATTATTATATTACTTCCATGGTGCTGTACATTATTATATTAATTCCATGGTTCTGTATATTATTATATTAATTCCATGGTGCTGTACATTATTATATTAATTCCATGGTGCTGTACATTATTATAGTACTTTCATGGTGCTGTATATTATTATATTAATTCCATGGTGCTGTACATTATTATATTATTTCCATGGTGCTGCACAATATTATATTAATTCCATGGTGCTGTACATTATTATATTAATTCCATGGTGCTGTACATTATTATATTAATTCCATGGTGCTGTACATTATTATATTACTTCCATGGTGCTGTACATTATTATATTAATTCCATGGTGCTGTACATTATTATATTAATTCCATGGTGCTCTGTACATTATTATATTAATTCCATGGTGCTGTACATTATTATATTACTTCCATGGTGCTGTACATTATTATATTACTTCCATGGTGCTGGACATTATTATATTAATTCCATGGTGCTGTACATTATTATATTACTTCCATGGTGCTGTACATTATTATATTAATTCCATGGTGCTGCACATTATTATATTAATTCCATGGTGCTGTACATTATTATATTAATTCCATGGTGCTCTGTACATTATTATATTATTTCCATGGTTTTGTACATTATTATATTAATTCCATGGTGCTGTACATTATTATATTAATTCCATGGTGCTGTACATTATTATATTAATTCCATGGTGCTCTATACATTATTATATTAATTCCATGGTGCTGGACATTATTATATTAATTACATGGTGCTGTACATTATTATATTAATTCCATGGTGCTGTACATTATTATATTAATTCCATGGTGCTGTACATTATTATATTAATTCCATGGTGCTGTACATTATTATATTAATTCCATGGTGCTGTACATTATTATATTAATTCCATGGTGCTGTACATTATTATATTATTTCCATGGTGCTGTACATTATTATATTATTTCCATGGTGTTGTACATTATTATATTAATTCCATGGTGCTGTACATGATTATATTAATTCCATGGTGCTGTACATTATAATATTAATCCCATGGTGCTTTACATTTGGGGGTTACATACAGTACACAAAATGTACAAACAAATATAATACTAACAATGACTGACTGGCACAGTGGGGTAGAGGGCCCTGCCCGCGAGGGCTTACAATCTATGAGGGAAGAGGGATAGAGACAGAAGGTGAGGGGAGATGGTGATGTGGTGACAGTAGTGTTATCGGAGGTTGTAGGCCCTCCTGAATAGGCGCTGTGACCTGTACCTGTAATCCGAGCTTCTCTGGGGGGCTTAGGCTGTGGGATCACTTGAGTTTGGGAGTTCTGACCTCTGCTGCCTGGGTTTGGTGTTTGCACTAATGCTCATTACTAACATGGTGACTTTGGTCTAAGGACACATGCACCTAAAAATAAAAAAATCTTCCTGAAAAGGTGAGTCTTCAGGGCCTTCAGCTTTATAGCGAAATTCGGGCAACATGTCCAGAAATTACAAGGCTAATAAGCACCAGCTACATTTATATTAGACACAAAATCATGTGGAAATGCGCTAGCCACAGGGTGCGGCCTCCGCAATATGAAGCCGCATCTCATACAAGGACACTGTGGCCACACACCCAGGAACATGGCTGAACGCCCAGAAAATCCTGTCCTAAACCTTGAAGTTATCTCAAGACTCCTCATCCAAGTCTTTAATGAGTTTAAACATGGCTGCCAGGCAGACAATATGGAGGACACACAAAATGGAGTCAAGTGACACAAGATGGCGTCTTAACTCTAACAATGAATATCCTTACCAGGCAGACCAGAAGCAGAATACTTATTTCTACTCACTAATTCGCAACCCATTGAACAATGCTAACACATAAGTCGTTCTCGTACAATCCAATACTGTCTGTACAAACTGACCCGAGGGTAAACTACAACTGACCAGACAAGTCAGCCGAGATCGGACGCCGAGTGTGAAACGCTCCCCCATAACCAGATGAAACTAGAAACAGATCTGCTCAACGGAGGGAAAAAGACATTTTAGCAAATGTTTTAGTGATCGATGAACGTGAAAGATTTTTATTGATTAAATCACAAATAATAAATGAACATCTAAACAATCTCTATTCCAAGAATTGCAACATAACTCCTGTTTGTGTTTGACCGCGGCATCCGATGTGTTCCAACCAGCTAACACCCACTCTCGATGCTGTGGGCGGTCGTGAAGGGGTCTAAGGGCTGTGACATCACAGGGCCGGCTGGCTGCTGATTGGCTGCACACATGGCATTGTGGGTGATCCCGCTTTCCCAGAGTTCTTTGCCCCATGTCTTAACATGTGCAGCCGCCATTCTATGAAAAAATGCAAAGCATGAGGAAATCCGTATTCGAGGCGAATGGAATATTGCCTGAAATTCGGATCGAATTCCACTTCATCTGCTTCAATTCGTTCATCTATAAACGTAACATCCCGCTCATCCATGCACCTGAATAAGCGGCCCGTGTTTTTAGAGCCAATGAATTTTTAATATGTTGAGATATCAGTCCCATATCGAGTCCCTTAAATGTTGTGGTCAATAGGGTTGAGTGATCGGGATCAGAAAAGATCGGATTCCGATCTTTTCCTGCAGGATCGAGGTCAGAGGTTATTTCCCACAATGCTTGGCTAGTGGTCAATCATTGTTAGATTTTCCCACAATGATTGGCCAGTAGTCAAGCATTGTGGGAAATAACCTCCGACCTCGATCCCGCGGGAAAAGATCAGAATGGGAATCCGATCTTTTCCGATCCCAATCACTTAACCCTAGTGAAGAAAGAAAAGGAGACACCGAGCGCACTAAGTGTAGTATACGCTGTTGGAGAGTGACAAATCTTAGGAGAGTAAAAAACGACCAGTTGGCCTCTTGTAACACTTAGGAGGGCCAGGGCTGGTATCTCCGGTAATATATCAGATGTGGCCGGCTTTTAGGGGGTCCCTGGGTCCCAAATGTGCACAAAATCTGCTTTTTGATGTCCCCGACTACCCACCCCAACGTGGTACCCGACAATGACAACAGACAACCAGGTCTCGGGGGTAGCCGTTGCTCTTTTACTAGCAGGACAAGGTAATACAAATGCACATATGGAGTAATTCTTCACATACAATACAGCGATCTTTGTAGGTAGTGTCCAATTAAGCAGGTGATGGAGCTTGGAGCAGGAATGCTTTGGATAGTTTAATTAGTAGTTGCTTGGGTAGTTAAACTTGTATATACTTGTAAAGATGGCCTGTATCCAGGAGGTTAGTCCTCAACAAACTGGGTACACGTATGTAGGAGAAGAAATAGTGTTGTTGACAGCGGGAGACCCTCAAATTCTGCCAGACTAGCTATGGGTTTCTTAAATATAGATTTGTCCCAGACTTACTTGAATAGAGAGATACATGCAGAGGTCCCAGATGTATGGATAAAACAGGTCCGTCAACTTTAGTGCTTGTAGACTTGGAAATTCAGAGGAAAATGCTCTCTGAGAAGGATCTTGAGGACAGAGGAAAAAGACATCTCTGTTTGAAGTCCCCTGGGACTTGGCTGCCATTTTCAGCTCCACATGTGTAGATCTCTTCACACAAAAGAAGACAGGGTTTCCAACCCCCACTCTCTAGAGAGGCTGTAACTCAACTCCTCCTCCAGGCCAATCAAGGGAGCTTGATTGGTTCTGAAGGTCACCTGATCACACTGGACACTCCTTGACAAAAATTACAATGCAAAGTATAGGCAGGTGCAGTTCACAAAACAGCCACAAGATGGCGAAATTAATAGACCCCCCTGAGTGCTGGCTCTGGTGAAATAGAAATACTGTTAATATAGAAGGAATGGGGGAGGAACCTCTTTACCTTATATGCAAATGTCCATACCATCTCGGTCTGCAAGGACTATTAAAGGGAATGGGCACGAGCAGTACCGGGACATTACACTCTCACCTGATGGGGTTGTGATGGAGTCACAACACCCAAAGATGCAGTTACAAGGTAAGTGATTCTGGTGAGAGTGGCAGCGGTTCCGTCAACAGACACGGGAAACCCAGGAGGTAAGCAGGGCAAGAAATGGAGACAAGGATCCGCACAACGCGTTTCAGGTTGTAAAACACCCTTTTTCAAGTGCATAAATCACAGATACACGTCGGGCAAGATGCCTCACAGATACACGTCGGGCAAGATGCATCTTGCCCGACATGTATCTGTGACTTGTGCACTTGAAAAAGGGTGTTTTACAACCTGAAACGCGTTGTGCTGTACTGTATTTTTATTCCATTAAAGCTGGTCCTATCATCACGATTGTTTCCTACTCCTTGCTTCTCCTGCACAACCATTGAGCGCGGATCCTTGTCTCCATTTCTTGTCCTGCTTAACCCTAGCGGACAAGCTTTGCCTTCCAAGGCTACTTCCGGAACCAACTCCCGCCATCCGCTATAATATTTCTTTCCCCTTCTATGTAACTAAATTCTGAAATTCATACAACATAGAACAAGTCTTCATTTTACTTCAATGTCTGATTTTAAAGGGATCCTATCAGTAGCATTCCCTTTTTGAACAAAGAACACGTCGGAATAGCCTTAAGAAAGTCTATTCTTCTCTTGCCTTTCTTTTTCTGATCCGCGCCGCCATTCCTGAGAAATTTCTTCTTTCTTCCATATGTAAATGAGTTTTCAGACAGCATGTCCGTCGGCCATTTTTCTGTGGCTGAACAGGCGTTCGTGTAAGAGGCCACAGGAAAATGGCCGACGGACATGCACAGTTGGCGCTTTTGGATGAAGATGAAATAGCTCTAATAAGACTATATTATGATTAGCTTCATTTTCAGTCCAAGACCAGGGCGATGTTTCAGCCGACCATTAATGTACGCCCCATAGCCAGTGCTGCCGGCTGTGTCCGTAAATATATTCAATGCCACTGAATCATCAACATCTTCCTGCCAACCAAAAATTCCAACCAGATGCAAAGATCTTCCTTCAGGTCTTTAGTCAATGTAATATACGACTCTGGGGATTTGAGACCCTGAGTCGCAACGTACTGTCTTTTTGAAAAAAAAAACCCAACAAATAACTCATCGATCTCTAAAAACGCATCCAACAATAAGCTGAGATAAGATAATCCTCTAACTTACAGCTAACAGAATCAGAACTAGCTAAAAATAAAACTCTGAGAAACTTCTAGAACCTGCTCAGGCCGGGGCACAGCTGACCCATGACCTCTGACAGGTAAGAACCACTGGGGAATAAAACAGGGGAGGGAAAGAAGAAACCGACCGTACCAAACTTATAATGTAAGCACTTTAATAACATATTTAATTAAACAATTAATTAAAGTAATAACTTGTACAGGTTCTGTAGCACCATGGGCTCCAATCACGGGGGTTCTGAGGAGGTGGCGGCGCATGTTCTTCTGAGGGATCTCCTCCAGACCCGGATTACAGCATCAGTCTCCTCCTGGACAGTCTGTGATGTAACGTGACGTTGGTGGATGGAACAAGACACGATTGGATTCAGGTCTGGGGAGCGGGTGGGCCAGTCCAGGACATCAATGTCTTCATCATGGAGGAACTACTGACACTTCATTCATATGAGGCCTGGCAATGTCATTCATCAGATGGCCCAGGGCCAACCGCACCAGCATATGGTCTCACAAGGGGTCTGGGGATCTCATGTCGGTACCTAGCGAGCACATAGAGGGTTGTGCGGCCCTCCAAAGAAATGCCACCCCACACCATTACTGACCTACTGCCAAACTGGTCATGCTGGAAGATGTTGCAGGCAGCAGATCGCTCTCCACGTCTGTCACATGTGCTCATTGTGATCCTGCTCTCATCCGTGAAGAGCACAGGGCTCCCATGTCGAATCTGCCCATCTTGATTTTGTCCGACAAATGCCAATTGTCCTGTCCGGTGTTGGGCTGTGGGCGTGAACAGTGTAGTTTTTCCTGACAGCCAGCAGGGGGCAATGATTAGCATAAATCCAGGCTAAAGGACCAGTGCACTTCAGCCCTTCTTGCTTCACAAACAGCATCCATGGTATTCTCTGCAGTCACCACTAGGGGGAGCCTAGTGCAGGGAGAATTTTACAGATTCCATTGAGTTCAGTGGTAACTGTATAACTTCCTATGCACTGAGCTCCCTCTAGTGGTCGCTCCAGGATAATGCTTGGGATCTCTAGTTAGGTATGACGCTGTCACGGGGATATTTAGCAATGGGTTATTGTTATACTAAATTAGTAAACTCATCAGAAGACTCGAGGGGGGTGGTGGACCATACCATGATTTTATAGGGGTGATTTGCAGGGGAAGACTCCGATCCTAGCCGATTAAGGCGCTCAGGGATAGGTCTACAAACACACCCACGTGCATCAAACTTGTAAGATATATGATAAAAAATTACATATTTTTTAAATTAGATGATTAATTAGTTCACAAAAACAATAACGACGCCAGTAATAAAAATTATAGAAAAATATATTTTATATGACAAGTCCTTTACAGTAATAAATAACAATTTACATTCTGTTTCCCCAATGTCGCCGTATAGCAGAGAATGTATGAGGATATGGCGCCCTCTAGCAGGCCATAAGATGAACTGCAGGTTACATGCGTGTACTGGAGAGGATGGGTTGGGTCACCAGGTCACGCTTGTTTGTGTAGACCGACTTTCTCTCCATATCAGGACGACCCGTCATGGCGCTGGGATTTCTGGAGGTTCTTCCTCGTCAGAGTCAAACTCCACGTTTTCGTCCTTCACCCACTTCCCTGTCCCGTCTGGAATCCACCCAGAGCTGCGGAGAGAAGGAGCCGAGAGTGTGAGCAAGTACTACAGAGTGCCTGAGCAGGGAGTGACCACATGGGGGAGCCGAAGTCACCAGCAGTACCTACCTCCTCAGGGTCAGGTGGTGCTCCATTACTCGCCTCCTCTCAGGGTCAGCATTAGGCTCCTCCCCTTTATCTGAAGATTTCTGTGTCTTATTCTTGTTCTTGCTATTTTTCTTTAACTGAGACGGTCTGCAGATACCTGAGAGACGGCAAGATGTGAGAAACTGCTGAATGTGTACAAACCTCTATACAAGCAGAATAGTGAGCGCAGCTCTGGAGTATAATACAGGATAAGTAATGTAATGTATGTA
Organism: Leptodactylus fuscus; assembly: GCF_031893055.1. Lineage (NCBI taxonomy): Eukaryota > Metazoa > Chordata > Amphibia > Anura > Leptodactylidae > Leptodactylus > Leptodactylus fuscus. The sequence goes on from NC_134271.1 coordinate 149,453,939, forward strand.
CACAGTGACTGTACCAGCAGAATAGTGAGCGCAGCTCTGGAGTATAATACAGGATAAGTAATGTAATGTATGTACACAGTGACTGCACCAGCAGAATAGTGAGCGCAGCTCTGGAGTATAATACAGGATAAGTAATGTAATGTATGTACACAGTGACTGTACCAGCAGAATAGTGAGCGCAGCTCTGGCGTATAATACAGGATAAGTAATGTAATGTATGTACACAGTGACTGTACCAGCAGAATAGAGAGCGCAGCTCTGGCGTATAATACAGGATAAGTAATGTAATGTATGTACACAGTGACTGTACCAGCAGAATAGAGAGTGCAGCTCTGGAGTATAATACAGGATAAGTAATGTAATGTATGTACACAGTGACTGTACCAGCAGAATAGAGAGCGCAGCTCTGGCGTATAATACAGGATAAGTAATGTAATGTATGTACACAGTGACTGTACCAGCAGAATAGTGAGCGCAGCTCTGGAGTATAATACAGGATAAGTAATGTAATGTATGTACACAGTGACTATACCAGCAGAATAGTGATTACAGCTCCGGAGTATAATACAGGATAAGTAATGTAATGTAAGTACACAGTGACTGCACCAGCAGAATAGTGAGTGCAGCTCTGGAGTATAATACTGGATAAGTAATGTATGTACACAGTGACTGCACCAGCAGAATAGTGAGCGCAGCTCTGGAGTATAATACAGGATAAGTAATGTAATGTATGTACACAGTGACTGCACCAGCAGAATAGTGAGCGCAGCTCTGGAGTATAATACAGGATAAGTAATGTAATGTATGTACACAGTGACTGCACCAGCAGAATAGTGAGCACAGCTCTGAGTATAATACAGGATAAATAATGTAATGTATGTACACAGTGACTGTACCAGCAGAATAGTGAGTGCAGCTCTGGAGTATAATACGGGATAAGTAATGTACTGTATGTACACAGTGACTGTACCAGCAGAATAGTGAGCGCAGCTCTGGAGTATAATACAGGATAAGTAATGTACTGTATGTACACAGTGACTGTACCAGCAGAATAGTGAGCGCAGCTCTGGAGTATAATACGGGATAAGTAATGTAATGTATGTACACAGTGCCTGCACCAGCAGAATAGTGAGCACAGCTCTGGAGTATAATACAGGATAAGTAATGTAATGTATGTACACAGTGACTGCACCAGCAGAATAGTGAGCGCAGCTCTGGAGTATAATACAGGATAAGTAATGTAATGTATGTACACAGTGACTGCACCAGCAGAATAGTGAGTGCAGCTCTGGGGTATAATACAGGATAAGTAATGTAATGTATGTACACAGTGACTGTACCAGCAGAATAGTGAGTGCAGCTCTGGAGTATAATACAGGATAAGTAATGTAATGTATGTACACAGTGACTGTACCAGCAGAATAGTGAGTGCAGCTCTGGGGTATAATACAGGATAAGTAATGTAATGTATGTACACAGTGACTGCACCAGCAGAATAGTGAGCGCAGCTCTGGAGTATAATACAGGATAAGTAATGTAATGTATGTACACAGTGACTGTACCAGCAGAATAGTGAGCGCAGCTCTGGAGTATAATACAGGATAAGTAATGTAATGTATGTACACAGTGACTGTACCAGCAGAATAGTGAGTGCAGCTCTGGAGTATAATACAGGATAAGTAATGTAATGTATGTACACAGTGACTGTACCAGCAGAATAGTGAGTGCAGCTCTGGAGTATAATACAGGATAAGTAATGTAATGTATGTACACAGTGACTGCACCAGCAGAATAGTGAGCGCAGCTCTGGAGTATAATACAGGATAAGTAATGTAATGTATGTACACAGTGACTGTACCAGCAGAATAGTGAGTGCAGCTCTGGAGTATAATACAGGATAAGTAATGTAATGTATGTACACAGTGACTGCACCAGCAGAATAGTGAGCGCTGCTCTGGAGTATAACATATATTCAGGATATAATAGACTACAATGGCCACCTGTGGAGCTGCTCCTTGGCTCAGTACAGGACGTCTCTGCTGTGTTCTTGGGCAGGTCTGGTGGACTATTTAGTGGAGAGCTGCTCTGTGGAGAAGACAATGATTTTGGAGGTTCCTCCACCATAGATGAGCTGCTCTTCCTTCCCTCATCTCCTGGCCTGGAATAAACAATGACAATGTGATATAAAGTAGCACTCTACTGATCAATAGCAACATTAATACCGTGGCCCCTGCCATAGTCTTTGCTGAGTCCAGGAGTGACAACCAGCACTGAAAATAATCTGGTTGAAACTTCATTTATATAGAACGCCCCTTTAAGTACTTGTGCAGTCTAGTACCTGTTTCTGGTGCAGCGGCTGTTATATGGTGCAGCCTTCAACAATGCATTATGGGTAATTCTCTTTGTCTTTTCCAGAAGAGGGGCCGGGGCCTGAAGAATAAGGAACAGATTCAAGTCAGACATCTGGATACCCTGAAATGGCTGCAGACATTGTGCTCAGCTCTGGTGCCCTGGATGTGCAGTCCTTCAATAAGCCTGGGGCAGTACAGAGCACCATTACTGCGCATGCGCAGTGGAGCAGACGTGTAGTGCCCTGGGCTTCAATGAAGAACTGCAATTCTTAGCATGTTGTAGTAATGTAGTCTGTCCAGCAGATGGCACCAGTACACCGTTATAATGCATTGTACTGTCGGGGTAGATGGAGGGGGACATTATACTGTGGAGGTAGATGGAGGGGGGACATTGTACTGTGGAGGTAGATGGAGGGGGGACATTGTACTGTCGGGGTAGATGGAGGAGGACATTATACTGTGGGGGTAGATGGAGGGGGACATTATACTGTGGGGGTAGATGGAGGGGGACATTATACTGTGGGGGTAGATGGAGGGGGACATTATACTGTGGGGGTAGATGGAGGGGGACATTATACTGTGGGGGTAGATGGAGGGGGACATTATACTGTGGGGGTAGATGGAGGGGGACATTATACTGTGGGGGTAGATGGAGGGGGACATTACTGTGGGGGTAGATGGAGGGGGACATTATACTGTGGGGGTAGATGGAGGGAGACATTATACTGTGGGGGTAGATGGAGGGAGACATTATACTGTGGGGGTAGATGGAGGGGGACATTACTGTGGGGGTAGATGGAGGGGGACATTATACTGTGGGGGTAGATGGAGGGGGACATTATACTGTGGGGGTAGATGGAGGGGGACATTATACTGTGGGGGTAGATGGAGGGAGACATTATACTGTGGGGGTAGATGGAGGGAGACATTACTGTGGGGGTAGATGGAGGGGGACATTATACTGTGGGGGTAGATGGAGGGGGACATTATACTGTGGGGGTAGATGGAGGGAGACATTACTGTGGGGGTAGATGGAGGGGGACATTATACTGTGGGGGTAGATGGAGGGGGACATTACTGTGGGGGTAGATGGAGGGGGATATTATACTGTGGGGGTAGATGGAGGGGGACATTATACTGTGGGGGTAGATGGAGGGGGGACATTGTACTGTGGGGGTAGATGGAGGGGGACATTATACTGTGGGGGTAGATGGAGGGGGACATTATACTGTGGGGGTAGATGGAGGGGGACATTATACTGTGGGGGTAGATGGAGGGGGACATTATACTGTGGAGGTAGATGGAGGGGGACATTATACTGTGGGGGTAGATGGAAGGGGACATTATACTGTGGGGGTAGATGGAGGGGGACATTATACTGTGGGGGTAGATGGAGGGAGACATTATACTGTGGGGGTAGATGGAGGGAGACATTACTGTGGGGGTAGATGGAGGGGGACATTATACTGTGGGGGTAGATGGAGGGGGACATTATACTGTGGGGGTAGATGGAGGAAGACATTACTGTGGGGGTAGATGGAGGGGGACATTATACAGTGGGGGTAGATGGAGGGGGACATTACTGTGGGGGTAGATGGAGGGGGACATTATACTGTGGGGGTAGATGGAGGGGGACATTATACTGTGGGGGTAGATGGAGGGGGACATTATACTGTGGGGGTAGATGGAGGGGGACATTATACTGTGGGGGTAGATGGAGGGGGACATTATACTGTGGGGGTAGATGGAGGGGAGACATTATACTGTGGGGGTAGATGGAGGGGGACATTATACTGTGGGGGTAGATGGAGGGGAGACATTATACTGTGGGGGTAGATGGAGGGGGACATTATACTGTGGGGGTAGATGGAGGGGGACATTACTGTGGGGGTAGATGGAGGGGGACATTATACTGTGGGGGTAGATGGAGGGGGACATTATACTGTGGGGGTAGATGGAGGGGGACATTATACTGTGGGGGTAGATGGAGGGGGACATTATACTGTGGGGGTAACTGGAGGGGGGACATTATAGAAGTGTGTTGGGCCATATGTGCACACTCTCTGTCCCTATTTCAGTCCTTAGTCAGGATATCTTTTACGTCACCAGTGTCCCTGGCCCCTTAAGCTACTGGTGTGCGAGGGGACCAGCAGGGGGTCTCCTCCTATACAAGTAATAAGGCCCCTGCAGCCGATCCCCGTACATAACAGAAGCTTCCAGTGCTGGGACACGGCCAGATCAGCTGATCGCCGCAGGTTCCCATTGTCGGACCCCTCTGATCAGATACGGATGGACTATTATGTGGACAAGTCCTAAGTATTAAAGACACCTGTGGGCCAAAAACGCTGCGATTCTGCCTAGAGGGGCGTTTGTTAGGTGTTTTTAATACAGCATGAAAAAACAATGCAGCATTTTATGCCAATCTCATCCCAAGATTATTGAGAAAATTTAAAAAAAAAAAAAATAAATTACTGAAGAAAACATATATTTTTGAAAAATGCTGCATTTCCCCCCCTAAACTTAAACAAAAATGTACAACGCGGGGGGAAAACATGAACACTTTGGGGACTGCGTCTAATGCGGCTGCTGTGAGATTTTCAGATGTCTATTGCCATGTGTGGACTTCGCATTAAAGAAGATCTCTGGGGGTCTGACACCCGAGAACCCTGCGGATCAGCTAACTGGAGAGGTAGCGACGTTTCTGCTTCACAGGACATGTGGTGTTATGTTCATCGGTCACATTGACTGATCGCACCTCAGTCCCATTCAAGTGAATAGGCTGAGCTGTAATACCAAGCATAGCCACTATACAATGCATGGCACTGTGCTTGGTAAGAAATGAAGAGGTCAAGGCGCTGTCTCTGCAAACAGCTGATCGGCCAGGTGCCTGGTTGTCGGACTCCTGCTGATCTGTAAATGATGACCGACCCCTACTAAAGGAATTTTCCTACTTATAACACTTACTCGCTATGCCGGGATGGGCAGTGTGTCCGATCACCGGGACCCTCAGCGACCACGAGAACAGGGGTCCCGAGAAGCCCATGTGAATAAACTGGTATGTGAATGAACCAAGTGCTCCATTGACTTCTGCAGGACTGTGGAGCGCTGCACTTGGTTGGCTGCCAGTCCTCAGAAGTGAATGGAGCGGTGGTCACTCACCCACAATATCACTCCAGTCACTCAGGGTCCTCCGCTCTCACCCCGACTGCTTTCGGGAATATCCCTTTAAGTCACAATATACATAGAGTACTTCCCCCAGGGGCACAGACCTGCTCCCCGGCCTCCTCGGCCCGGACATACTGCTGGTGCTGCCACTTCTGGACCTCGTTCTTGTGAGCCGCCTTCTTCCCGTAGAATCTCTGCAGACCTGGAAGAGGGGAGAGAAGAGACAATAAACGGGGGAACCCTCAAAATAACCCCCAGTGACCATCCACATCTGTGTACACATCCTATCAGATAGCTGTATACTCCTGGACACTGATGTAGATTCTGGGCGAATCGGTCACATAGGATATGACTGATCCTGGTAGGAGGTGTTGTCATGTGATCACAGCAGCCTGGACGGCGACTAGGGTTGAGCGATCGAGATCGGAAAAGATCGGATCCTGATCGGCGAACGAGTAAATTTCACAATCGCGATCGGGTTCCGATCCAGCCTAAAAAAGATCGGGAACGGAATTCCGATCCCAATCGCTCAACTTACCTGCACAGATCCGCTGCCGCTCCCCCACCCACACTCTCCTAAGCCACAACAAGCCCCGCCTACTCCCATCATGTGTAACACTAGCCTAGGGAGGCGGGGGCACGCACGGTGCTCTGAAGGCATGTCCATGAGAGAGGACCGGACCGAGAAGAACGGGGAGCAGCAGCAGATCTGTGCAGGTAAGCGGACACCAGGGGGAGATTTTTTTTTTTTTTAAAGGGGCTCTATCAGCAAAATCCTGCAGATAGAGCCCCACATATGCGTGCATAGCCTTTAAAAAGGCTATTCAGGCACCGGTAAAGTTATATTAAACTACCCCCCCCGTTTTAAAATAACCTAAAAATGAATGTGCTCTACTTACGGATCGTGCACGCTGGACGGGCATTCAGGGTGTGTCTTTATCTTCTTCCACGCCTCTTCTCCCTCCGATGTCCTCCGGTCCTCTCTTCCTCCAGCGCTCGCGAACGGACAGTGATAGCCTGGGCACATGCGCAGTAGCTGTAGTAGAAGCCGCATGCTACTGCGCATGCGCACAGGCAGTTTTTTATATCAGTGTCCGCTCGCGAGCGCTGGAAGAAGACGGGACCGGAGGACATCGGAGGAAGAAGAGGCGTGGAAGAAGATGAAGACACACCCTGAATGCCCGCCCAGCGTGCACAATGCGTAAGTAGATCACATTCTTTTTTAGGTTATTATTTTAAAACGGGGGGGGGGGGGTAGTTTAATTTAACTTTACCGGTGACTGAATAGCCTTTTTAAAGGCTATGCACGCATATGTGGGGCTCTATCAGCATGATTTTGCTGATAGAGCCCCTTTAATCACTACACAGCATAGAGTCCAAAAATCTAAACAATTTTTGGACTCCATGCTGTGTAGTGAATAGGATCGTTTTTAAAATCCGATCTTCGATAATTAAAAAAAAATCCCATTGACTTGCATTGGGATCGGAATCAGGTTCGAATGGAAAATGATCGGAAATCGGATTTTAAAAACGATCCTGAAATTTCAAGATCAGTTCAACCGTAACGGTGACGTATTACATGTGTACTCACACGCTACATGCTTCTTCCCACTCCGGTGCACGGACAGCATATCGATGGTATCAAAGACCGGTCTGTGGTGACACACGGTGCAGGCGTACCTGACGGGAAACACACAAGGCGGTGACATAAGCGTCCACTCTGGATATTAGCGCAAAATTAGAGTAAAAGACCAATAATCCAGATTATACGTAAATGGTGACTATACAAGTGTATTCCAATAATACGGGATTGCCCTCAGTGATGAGACGACAACTCCGCGGGCTAATATTACAATCATGGGCGGAGTTATAAACAAGCTCCGCCTCCCCGTATTACAGTACGGTGCAGCAGACTCCTGACTACTGTATAGTCCTAGGTTTGGGGTTGTCAGCCGTCACCCCCTGATAGTAGCCGACAACCTCCGCAGGGTCCCGTGAAGGAGCCATCATCTGACAACCCGATTCCTCCATTGTCCCGGTTGTTTGTGGTCAGGTGACGCCCCCCGGACACGTACCGGCCATTGGCCAGGAGCAGCGCCTCGTCCTCGGGGATGTAGCTGGCCAATAGGTCGGCCACTCTTCTTTTCTGTAGGGGAAAAAAATCAGGATCAGATTTGAAGGTTCCCCCTTTAAGGTTTGACCCCCAACCCCATATTCGTGTTATTAGTTGCCTACAAATCCCAGCATGTCCTCACCACAGGCACTGAGCCCACACAAGGGCAGGGTATGCTTAGACTTGTAGTCCCCCACTCCTCACCTTTAACACGTTCAGCTGGCTGCCATCGTCCCCTTCCCGTTTAAACGACATCTTGAGCCCTTCCCGGCCGCCGTAGCTACGCGCAAAGCCTCACGGGAGATGTAGTTGCTGGTCACCGCCGCGCCTGTCCTCGCCAGTGACGTCACCCCCCTGCCGCGTGGCGCGATGCATGCCGGGACATGTAGTCCTGTCTGACTCAGGTACGTACGTGATTGCAGGGCCCTCCGACTACACGTCCCAGGATGCGCCGCTGCTGTCACCGCTGGCCAGTTGCTGTTGACAAGTCCATGCCATAGAGGGGGCTTCCAGAACGGCTGGTGCCTTGTAAATGGGAAGTGAGGAGGGGGCTTGTGTAATATCCATTACTGGAATCCCCCCTCCCGGGCGGGGTCATGTGATGCACAACATGTTGTCTGTTCTGCACTTGTAATTGAGTTATGTCCTCTTAGTGCACATCATGTGACGGGGAGAAGGAGCCTCATTGTGCTGCAGGATCATCATGTCCTCCAGAGATGGCGACTCCGGGCTGCTGCGGGGCTCCAGGACCCGCTCCTATGGTAGCCTGGTCCAGTCCACGTACTCGCCGGCCCGGGTCAGGAAGGTGGAACATCTGGTGCAGCCGGGGGACACCCTGCCGGGGCTGGCGCTGAAGTATGGGGTCACGGTGAGTAATGATGGGGGGACTAGGACGCCCAGCATGCCCGAAATACTGGCCCGTGCTTATATATAGGATAGTATAGCGGAACTATAACTCCCAGCATGCCCGAAACACTGCCCCGTGCTTATATATAGGATAGTATAGCGGAACTATAACTCCCAGCATGCCCGAAACACTGCCCTGTGCTTATATATAGGATAGTATAGCGGAACTATAACTCCCAGCATGCCCGAAACACTGCCCTGTGCTTATATATAGGATAGTATAGCGGAACTATAACTCCCAGCATGCCCGAAACACTGCCCTGTGCTTATATATAGGATAGTATAGCGGAACTATAACTCCCAGCATGCCCGAAACACTGCCCCGTGCTTATATATAGGATAGTATAGCGGAACTATAACTCCCAGCATGCCCGAAACACTGCCCTGTGCTTATATATAGGCTGGCGCTGAGGTATGGGGTCACGGTGAGTAATGACGGGGGGACTAGGACGCCCAGCATGCCCGAAATACTGCCCTGTGCTTATATATAGGCTGGCGCTGAGGTATGGGGTCACGGTGAGTAATGACGGGGGGACTAGGACCCCTAGCATGCCCGAAATACTGCCCCGTGCTTATATATAGGCTGGCGTAGGGGAACTATAACTCCCAGCATGCCCAAAACTGCCCTGTGCTTATATATAGGCTGGCGCTGAAGTATGGGGTCACGGTGAGTAATGACGGGGGGACTAGGACGCCCAGCATGCCCGAAACACTGCCCTGTGCTTATATATAGGCTGGCGTAGGGGAACTACAACTCCCAGCATGCCCGAAACACTGCCCCGTGCTTATATATAGGCTGGCGCTGAAGTATGGGGTCACGGTGAGTAATGACGGGGGGACTAGGACGCCCAGCATGCCCGAAACACTGCCCTGTGCTTATATATAGGCTGGCGTAGGGGAACTACAACTCCCAGCATGCCCGAAACACTGCCCCGTGCTTATATATAGGCTGGCGCTGAAGTATGGGGTCACGGTGAGTAATGACGGGGGGACTAGGACGCCCAGCATGCCCGAAACACTGCCCTGTGCTTATATATAGGCTGGCGTAGGGGAACTACAACTCCCAGCATGCCCGAAACACTGCCCCGTGCTTATATATAGGCTGGCGCTGAAGTATGGGGTCACGGTGAGTAATGATGGGGGGACTATGACTCCTAGCATGCCCGAAACACTGCCCCGTGCTTATATATAGGCTGGCGTAGGGGAACTACAACTCCCAGCATGCCCGAAATACTGCCCCGTGCTTATATATAGGCTGGCGCTGAAGTATGGGGTCACGGTGAGTAATGATGGGGGGACTAGGACGCCCAGCATGCCCAAAACACTGCCCTGTGCTTATATATCGTCTCTTGATTTGGAACTACAACTCCCAGCATGTCCACATTATTTGTAGGGTCAGTAGTTTCTTACGTACAGGCAGAATGTTAACCCTTTGGTTTCGGGGGTACTACAACTCTCAGCCTGTTGATGGCTTGCCATGTATCTTCACAGGGTAGTACTACAACTCCCAGCATGCCCACGACTCTATTAGTAGGGTTGATAGCTCCTCACGTACCGGCAGACTCAGTTTTTGGGACACACGGGCGGTTTATGTTTCTTAATTCTTGTAGAACTATCAGTCCCAGCATGCCGTGTCAGAATTGTCCCCCCGTGCTGTCATGTCATGTGCCCTGTGATTTGCCCCTGTGGGGGCATTTATATGGTACATGCCGTGTCAGGGGCAGTTTCAGTGTCCTGTATGTTGTAATGAGCGCCCTCCTGTGGTTTGGGAACTTCCCCTAAAAATTGGAGAATTTCAGTGACTTTCTGTTCTTGCCTCATATTCTTGCGTCCGTTTCTGGGAAAGCTGTGTGACCGCTAGCGTGATGCGGTGTTACCCCCCTGTAGGCTGTGAGGGTTCTGGAATATTCCCAATGTTATGGGGCGCAAGGTACGTGGATGCCTTGTCCCCGTGTTGCGGCCCAGCAGCATTCAGATTGATGGAAATGGCGACGGTCGCAGTCACATGACCGCCATTGTGGGGTAACAGAAGGCCCCTTTACTCGAATCGCACGAACGCCGTGGTCACGTGACTCAGTTCCTCTTCCGATTTGACTTGTCTCTTTCAGATGGAGCAGATCAAAAGAGCGAATCGCCTCTACACCAACGACTCCATCTTCCTCAAAAAATACCTCAGCATCCCCGTCCTGACCGAACAGCCGGAGCTGACCAATGGGGAGCATCCTACGGAGGATTCGGGTACTACAACCGAAAACGGCGCCCAGAAAGAGGGGACGGCGAGCCGCCCTCAGCGCAGTATGTCTGTGGACGCCCGCAAGGACGAGGTCTCCGCCGTTGACTTCATGAGCAAACTGGACACCAAAATCCGCGTCTCCAAGAGGGCGGCGGTCAAGAAGATGAAGGAGGTGGAGTCCAGGTAAGTACACGTGTGCTGTAACCCGTAGGAACCAAGGATATCCAACGTCCATATCTGATTGGTCAATGATGTCCATAAAGTGACACGCCTTCATCCGCCATCTTGTTACGTTGCCGGATTGTTTTAAGCGGTCCTGTCACTTTAAGAAAGTGGTGGCGGCCATTTTGTGCTTGATCATATTCGATCTATTGGTGCGCTAATATGGCCACCGCTAAAGGGGACGGGTCAGTGTGAGGGCAGACATCTTGTAGTCGGGCGACAAAGCCTTTCTTTATTGTAGATTTTAGTGGTGATTGACCCCCCCATATAAAAGATTTGCCATTTAGGGGTCCGGAAAAGCTGGGTGACAACTCCGATAAAGCCTGGACTGGAATGCGTCCTGTAAGCGGCAGCCATCTTAATTCCTCCACAAATGTCTCACCCAGCTTTCCTAGACCCCTGAAGTACAACGTCAAGTTGTAAGAATCTGGCACCTGGGAAAGCTGGGTGGTAGTCCTGAGCGGGAACCGTATTAGCAGACACCCAGCTTTCCAAGAAACGAATGAACTAAACTTAGTGGTATAAAAATATGGCTGCTTTCTGGTAAAAAAAACCCCAAAACACTGCCCCACCTGACTACAGGTTTTGTGTGGTACTGCATGGTGACGAATGGGGCAGAAATGTGGTCCTGTTTTTGGAAGAAAGCGGCCATGTTTGACTAATCCCTATAAACTTACTACTACAGGGTATCTGATATGTCTGTGATCGGTGGCGGCCCAATTGTAAAGACCCCCGCCGACCACAGGAATGGGGGGCCACATACAAACCAGACACTGTACTAGGCCTCTCTCCGACAGTCCCATAGAGATGACTGGAGCGGCACTGCACACGTGCGACCATTGCCTGTTCCTACAGAGGACACAGGCCCCTCACCCTGTTATGTTTACGTCTTGACACAACCCCCTTACTCACCTCCACAAGAGGGCGACACATTCTTAATTATATTTTTGTACTTTCAGCTCTCAGGATCAAGACTCCTCCCCCAGCGCAACCGCCAGCTACCAAGACCCCAGAAGTGAGGGCTCCCCTCAAACGGCTCAGCGTTCCCGACTCGGCCCCGTCCCTCTCACTGTCACCACGCGGGCGACCGCCCTCCGAGATCGAGAAGACGAAATTTTTAAACTCTGACCTCTACTGGTTTCTTTTATTTTTTTAAAATTTTTTTAATTTAATTTTTTTTTTTTTAATTTCTCAAAAATTATTTTAAAACGTGACTTTCTCAACTTGGGCGCCGAAAATTCCAAATTCTTCTTAAATGTGGCTAAAATTCTGATGTGTAAATTTACCCAAATTTTTAGAATTTTTTTTTTTTTTATTGAGATTTTTTTTTTTTGAACAAATCTTTTTGTTTTCGATCTCAGGGTTTATAAATGAGAAATCCTATGCACAGAGAAGATGCCGTAGTCATGAATATTTCACAGAATTTTAATATTGACACACCCCATGGCAAAAATAAGGCAACCCCCAAAAACACCTTCACCGAACCCATCGACCTCACCCGGGACCTTTGCTTGCACTCAGACACAAAATGACCTGGCTTTACACTATCCCGGCAGCCACCTGGCATTGTGTAGCTTGGGTTTGTATCGGATGGATTTTCTTAGCCATAGAGCCACCAGAGGGCGCCACGATAACCCATTGACCTCCTATGAAACTTCTGTATGCTGGATTATATGGATGTGTCTGAGACATCTTGGGAAGGTGGGGGGGGGGTCACATACTTCTGGACATGTCTATAGTCCTAATATCACTGTACAGCTGTTACAACTTTACCCCAGGTGGGGGCGCCATTGTCCTGGAAATGTGTCGTTCCATTGGTTCCTGCAATAATTCTGTGTCTCTGTGCCTATAAGCCTTTCTAGTTTACTGTTAGGTAGCTGCTTTTCTGCACCGCTGCGAAGAATGCGCCGTAAAGCGCCGTTTTTGCTGTTAATCTATTTTTTGTAACCTATTTTGTAGGAGGTGGATGCGTGAGCTTGTCTATTACCCTGCAGCACCGGTCAGGCTGGAATCTGAGGACATTTTTTGCTGATTTTTTTATTTTTTTTCTGTTTTTCACATGACTGTCAGATTTCAAGCAGCCGAGCTGCACGCGGGGTTAAAGTCCCGGGTCGCTCGCCCGTAGCAGATGGCGACCTTTGAACCTCACTTATATAAGACGTGGATATTTGAGGTTATACTGTAACTACAACACAGTTCTGATATGTCCCCATGGTTAGTTGTCACCCAGCTTTCTCAGGCACCTGAACTGTCTATCAGCCTCATTAGAAAAACTTGGCTGCTTTTCGCCAAAAATCGGTATTGCAGCTCAGTTCCATTGATGTAAACGAGGCTAAACTGCAGTACCACGCACAACCTGTGAATAGAGGTGGCGCTGTTTATGTAACTCTTGAACACTATAGAACTAGGCAAACTAGTCAGGGGTCTAGGAGAGCTGCGACCGTATGATCGGCCATATTAGATGTCATGGTTTTTAGGGGCTTACTGTCTAACGTGTGGCCGCCATGATCATTGTACGTGTTTACAAGCTGTAGCGTGATCTTGTGCCATGAACAAATATTTATTCTTTTTTTCCCCGTTTTTAAATTATTTTTTTTGGGATCGAATGAGCAAACGTGTGTGAATTAGGCCAATAGTTTAGAGGTTGCATCGGACCGTGTGTACATAGTATGTCGGTTTAATGGCGCCCTTGTGGCAGAGGGCTTGTATATGAGCGAATAGTCTACACGCTGATTCATGGACGGTTTTCTGATCTGTCTGTAATGGAGGCACGGTACTATGCGATATGTATACCTCGCTGGCCTTAGTTTGAGGCTAGAGACTAGAAGTCGTGGTCACAGTGCAACTTCCTGAAAGAGTCGCAGGGCTACACGCCGATCTTTGGTCACGCGAACAAAATCGCCATGTAACCCTAGCCTAAAGGGGCTTTCAGGGATTAGGATCCTGATAGGGCCAGGTTTCACGTCATAAGTCACATGACTTGATCGTGGGTCAGTCCAATTCAAATGAATGAGGCTGAGCCGCAATACCCAGTGCAGCCACTATAAAATGAATGGCGCTGTTCTTGGTGAGCTCGTCCGAACACTGCGACCTCTTCAATCAGCTGATCAGTAGTTGTGCTCGATTGTTGGACTCCATTATATGGATGACTTATCCTGAGGATAGGAGTCCTTGAAAACCACCTTAGGCCGGGGCCCCACGACACGGAAACGCTGTGAAAAAAATCGCGGCATTTTACAGTAAGGGCAAAGTGGATGAAATTCCAGCAAATCCCATGCCCACTTTGTGGTAAAAACTGCGGTGCGGACATGCCACGATTTCCAAAAACGGCGTGGTTTTGGAAATCGCAGCATGTCAATTATATATACGGAAACGCCAGCGGTTTCCCCATAGGTATAATTGTAACAGAAAGTCCACTGAGGAAAACTCTGCAAACGTACTGTCTAAAGTGTTGCGGGAAGAACCGTGATGTGTTGCCGCTGCGGTTTTTCCCGTAACGCTTGTTTGCCGCGGAACGTCCCGTGGGGCCTTAGCCTTATAGTCGGATTGTGATTTGCTCTTTATAATAAAAGTCGTAATGCTTTAGTTTTGTAGACATTTTGTATAAAATAATTTATTACTTTTAATGTTATTCTGTCAAAAAGTTGGCCAAAAATAATAAAATTGAAATGAAAACAAAGATTTTTTATTTTCTTTATGAACTGACTTTTTTTTTGGGGGGGGGGAGGGGGGATACTATCTATATTGCTATACATGAAGGGGTTATACTGAAATTTTTGCTTAATCTTGTATAATTTATATATTTTGGAATGGAAGGGGTTAAAGGGATCCTATCAATTTTTTCTGCCTCGGGCAGCCGACTGCGCATGCCTGACAAGAAGTAGGCCTAGAAGTTTGATTCCAACCCCCGGAAGAAGACACGTGAAGAGCCCGTTCATGAAGAAAATGGAGGCGGCGCTGGAGAGTTCTCTCGCAGCATTGGGGGACGCCCCCAGTGCTGTTTGAGCGCTGGGGTCCGCCCCCGGTGCTGCGAGAGAAGTCATTTGCATACCGTCGAAAACCAGGATTTCTACCGAACGGTGGCGCGGAGAAGACATCTAAAGGTAGGAGAAGAATAGCCTTTGTGATAGGCAGAAAAAATCTATATAATATTTAGTATTCATGTATAGGGGGGATATTTAATCTGTGATACAGATTTGCCGCAAAGCCCTTTCTTACGCCAGACATGTACCACGTTGCGTGAATATTGGCGAATGGGGGCGGGGAGCTGGATGTCCCTGCCCCGGCCCGATATATGTCCCTCATTTCCCAATTTCATGGGTCTTTACTTTACTATAGGTAGTTAGCTGTGGAAACGGAAGAAAGGGGGCGGAGCCATGCCAGGAACGGGGACTGGTTCCGGTCAGAAACGCGCCGAAGCCCTTGGGTCCGACGTAAAAGAAACCAATGGTGGGTGTTGGGTAAGTTGAATCCCTTTTAGGTGAAAATCAGGATTATTTTTGGCTAGAAGTGAAATTCTAGTAAATTGTTAAAAAGAACAAAATGAAACAATGAGGAAAAATTAAAAATGGGGGGAAAAAAATCTGCGTTATATTGTAGTTTACGAGAGGTTGGAGGTTACAGGGTTAAAAGCCATTTTCTGAAAGCCGATCTCCACTAGGCCTCATTTAGCCCGACTCTTGTTCTGTTATTTTAAACCAACTTTATTTGATGAATGGTCTGGCACACACAAGCCCTGAATAATGGCGGCTGGAGCGGAGAGATGGATGACGTGTCTGTAATCCTCCCGACCCTTTACAAGTCGCTTTTCTTCCTCCTTCCACATTACACAAAACGCCTCATAACATAGAAGAAGCCGCCGCACCTCGGCCTGGAATCTGAAGACAAAGCCTTCCTTAGCGGCTGTCATTCCTGACATCTGAGGCGGACATGTTCCTTGTCAGTGCTTTATAGACAATAAGGTGCGGCCATGTTCACATTAGGGTTTGTCACGGTAAAGCAAAACAGGTTGAAAAAACATTAAAAAATTGACACAAGTATTTTTTATTTTATCAGGAATGAAAGCGACCGTCTCTATAAATCCCTAGGCAGGAATATGGAGTCTGACCCCCATTTATGTGGGGAGTCTCTACAAGATTTTGGAGGGTCTGTGGGAATTTTTGGCCCATTCGTTGTTGAGGTCAGACACTGATGATGAATGAGAAGATCCCGATCACCATCTCTGTTCTAGTTTATCCTTTGGGCGTTGGATGGGGTCAGGGGTTGTGTAGTCACGTTCTACCACACCGAACGCCCCGACCATACGTTTATGGATCTTACTGTGTGCACTGGGGCACAGCCATGCTGGAACCGGAAAGATAGATAGATAGATAGATAGATAGATAGATAGATAGATAGATAGATAGATAGATAGATAGGAGATAGATAGGAGATAGAGAGATAAGATAGGCAGCACTCCAAAAAATAGGGTGCGGGTTTATTCCAAGAACATTCTAAACTCACACCCTATTGTTTTCACTACTTTGGAGTGCTGCCTATTTTGGCTATTGTGGGACTGACGCCTAATCTCTGAGGATTTGCACCTGTTTCTATAAAGATTTATACATTGTGCTGCTCTAACTGCTACTTGTTTTTTTTAGATAGATAGATAGATTGATAGATAGATAGATAGATAGATAGATAGATATTAGATAGATACAGTGTTGACCAAAATTATTGGTACCCCTGCAATTCTGTCAGATAATACTCAGTTTCTTCCAGAAAATGATTGCAATCACAAATTCTTTGGTATTTTTATCTTCATTTAATTTGTCTTCAATGGAAAACCACAAAAAGAATTGTCAAAAAGCCAAATTGGATATAATTCCACAGCAAACATAAAAAATGGGGTGGACAAAAGTATTGGCACTGTTTGAAAAATCATGTGATGCTTCTCTAATTTGTGTAATTAACAGCACCTATTACTTACCTGAGGCACCTAACAGGTGGTGGCAATAACTAAATCACACTTGCAGCCAGTTGAAATGGATTAAAGTTGACTCCACCTCTGTCCTGTGTCCTTGTGTGACCACATTGAGCATGGAGAAAAGAAAGAAGACCAAAGAACTGTCTGAGGACTTGAGAAGCAAAATTGTGAGGAAGCATGAGCAATCTCAAGGCTACAAGTCCATCTCCAAAGACCTGAATGTTCCTGTGTCTACCGTGCGCAGCGTCATCAAGAAGTGTAAAGCCCATGGCACTGTGGCTAACCTCCCTAGATGTGGACGGAAAAGAAACATTGACGAGAGATTTCAATGCAAGATTGTGCGGATGGCGGATAAAGAACCTCGACTAACATCCAAACAAAGTCAAGCTGCCCTGCAGTCTGAGGGTACAACAGTGTCACCCCGTACTATCCAGCGTCAGCGTCTGACTGAGAAGGGACTGTATGGGAGGAGACCCAGGAAGACCCCACTTCTTACCCAGAGGCATAAAAAAGCCAGGCTGGAGTTTGCCAAAACTTACCTGAGAAAGCCAAAACCGTTCTGGAAGAATGTTCTCTGGTCAGAGGAGACAAAAGTAGGAAAAGACCTCAACATAGAGATTACAGGGAAAAAAGAGGCCTTCAAAGAAAAGAAGACGCCCCCTACAGTCAGACATGGCGGAGGGTCCCTGATGTTTTGGGGTTGCTTTGCTGCCTCTGGCACTGGACTGCTTGACCGTGTGCATGGCATTATGAAGTCTGAAGACGACCAACACATTGTGCAGCATAATGTAGGGCCCAGTGTGAGAAAGCTGGGTCTCCCTCAGAGGTCAGGGGTCTTCCAGCAGGATAAGGACCCAAAACACACTTCAGGTCAGCACTAGAAAATGGTGGTGAGAGAAAGCCCTGGAGACTTGTAAAGTGGCAGCAATGAGTCCAGCCCTGAATCCCATAGAACACCTGTGGGGGAGGGGGAGAGATCTCCTGATGGCAGTTTGGAGAAGGCCCCCTTCACATCTCAGGGGGGACCTGGAGCAGGAGCCAAAGAAGAATGGTGTAAGATTCCAGCAGAGCCTTGTAAGAAACTCATTGCTGGTTACCGGAAGCGGTTGTGCGCAGTTATTGTGTCTAAAGGTTGTGCTACCAAGTATTGAGGTAGCTGAGGGGCCAATACTTTTGGCCAACACGATAGATAGATAGATAGATAGATAGATAGATAGATAGATAGATAGATAGATAGATAGATAGATAAAACATACATAATACAAATCAGACATATATTCTCATACCACAACAAGTCATTTATTGAAGAAATAAAACTATAGAAAACTTAGAAAATCTTGTTTTCAGTCGTAGGCATAGAAATCCACGTTTTAAAATTGCACATTTTAAAAAAAAAAATTCCAACATTTTGATCATTTTAGGTTATTTTGTGAGATTTACATCCTGGTAGAGAAATGTATGGTTAAAGAACAAAAAAAAAAATTAAAATAAAATAAAAACCAGGTACTATATATATTTTATAGAAGAAAAATAATTTGTGTTTTTTTATGTACCTGAAAAGTACATGGACCGTTGTAGCAGTGAGGACAGCAATAGGCCATAAGCAAAAGGCTGCGTGGGAATTGTGGCGTAAAATAAGCGCACAGTGTCACGGGTGTGGTTTAGATGGAAAGGGGTGTGGCTTGGATGAAAAGGGACGTGGTTTATATGAAAAGGGGCGTGGCTTAGATTAAAATGGTTGCAGCTTAGATGAAAAGGGATGTGGCTTAGATGAAAGGGGTGTGGCTTAGATGAAAAGGGGACGTAGCTTAGATGCGAAGGATTGTGGCTTAGATGAAAAGGGGTGTGGATTAATATGCCAAAAAGCGCACCACAATTGCAGCACTAGTTTGCCGTAAAATTCTAGACTAAAGTAGGCCAACTATTAAATGATATAAACCATGACTAGACAGTCTAAAGATGCCCCAGATTCATTTTCCAGACTTGTCAGACGGCCCGTCCATGTTTATGTTAAAAAAACGCCATATTTTACAAATGTAATAAATAATAATAAAACTTTATGGTACATGGAGGTTTTATGGGTTAAAAAAACATGGCGGCTTTCTTCAAAAAACAGCTATGAACCCGTCCATGGGTTGTCTCTTGTATTGCAGCTCAGATGGTGATTGACACTGATCTGTAATACCTCACACAACCTATGGACAGGGGTGGCGCTCTTTCTCAAAGAAAGCAGCCATTTAAAAAAAAAATAAAAAAATTCTGGTCATCCCTTTTAAACAATATGAGCAGAACCGACAGAACTCATATAACGTTCCTTATGTGCAATGTCGTGCTTTGTGCTCAACATCGCCCCCTGTTAAGCACATTTAAAGAAAAAGAGAAATGTATTAAACAGAATAACCAATCACAGCGCCGCGGTTGCCCTTCAGGTGTTGGCAAAATATGACAGTAGCAAAATTGTGCGTGTAAACAGTTGACAATACAAATAAAGCAGGCCACAAAAAGTTAGGACTTATCCCAAAATTTCCCGATGCCCCAAAAATTTACCCTGAAAAGTGCCCCATCTGTGAAAATGCCATTCTGACAAAATTTTTTTTTTACTGATACCTCTCCAATATACTGTCTGTCTGAAGTCACCAGTAGGGGGAGCTCACTATTGAGCTTAAAGGGATCCTATCATTAAAAGTAAATTTTTTGCCCCTAACACGTAGGAATACCCTTAATAAAGGCTATTCTTCTCCTACCTTTAGATGTCCTGTCCGCACCAGCGTTCGCTATATAATCCGGTTTTCGTTGGTATGCAAATGAGTTCTCTCACAGCATTTTAGGCGTCCCCAATGCTGCGAGAGAACTGTAGAGCGCCGCCTCCATCTTCTTCAGGAACGGGTCTTCACACGTCTTCTTCCGGCGGTGGCTTCAAACTTCTAGGCCTCGGACAGAGCCGACTGCGCATGCCTGCCAGCCACAAGAAAACAGCCGCTTACAATACTGTGCAAGCAGCCATTTTCTTGTGGCCAGCGTGCATGCACAGGCTCGAGGCCTAGAAGTTTGAAGCCACCGCTGGAAGAAGACACAGGGAGAAGCTGTTCCTGAAGAAGATGGAGGTGGCGCTGGAGAGTTCTCTCGCAGCATTGGGGACGCCCCCAGTGCTGTGAGAGAACTCATTTGCATACCGACGAAAACCGGATCATATACCAAACGGCGGCGTGGAGAAGACAACTAAAGGTAGGAGAAGAATAACGTTTTTAAGGCTATTCCTACGTTTTAGGGACAAAAAAAATGACTTTTAATGATGGGATCCCTTTATAGGGGTCTTCCAGGCTGGGAGACATTTCTAATATGTATGAACTATCCTTAGGATATCTCAACGGTATCAGATCCATGGGGGTCCGACACCTTGGACCTTCACAGATCAATTGTCCCAAGCTGATCCGTGCAGGATCTGGATGTCAGACCCCAACCGAACGGATACCAAAGACTAGGTCATCTGTATCAAAAATTCCCCCAGCCTGGAAAACCCCTTTAGCCATGATGGGAAGCAGGAGATTTCTTCTTTTTTGGACCTAGGCATTAAGTTTGTAAATTCCCTTAAATTTTTGGTATTTATTTTCAGTATACAGAAAAACAAAAAATTCCCAAAGGTCTGTAAACATTCATATGTTCTGCAAGAGGTCAAAATTGATGGTCAACCTAGGGTCGAAAACCTCAAAAAATACACATCATCCAAAGCCAGGGACAAGCATGAAGCACCAAGGTAGGGTTGTAGGCCCTGCGATCACGTGGTTGCACCTAAATTTTTGTGTTCTGAGCTGTCCACTCTGTAACTCGTGAAATGTTCCCTATCTGTACCAAATACTTAAACGTCACAGAGCATGTGCATAAATATTTTTTCCAGGCAGGTTCCTATCGTGTAAACGCTTAGATGTAGACAAAAGTTCAAGTTGTAGGTGGAACAGACCTCTAAGTTCATCCCGTATAGATGGGTGGCATGGAACCCCCTCAACAACCAAAGAGGAACACCAGTCTTGTCCGCTAGAGAACCCAAAGGTCCATGATCGAGTTAGATCTTCAAACATTAGCAATGTCTTTGGACTGAGATAAGATGAAGAACAGCCCATCGTAGAAGGTGGCTTCTTGAAGGCCAAGTTTTTGGATCTACTTATGTAGCAGAACATAAATCCCTGTTGTGCTACTTTTGTAGTCTTTGGACAACCTAATGATGAAAAATGGGAACCGTTTCAATCATCTCGAAAACACCAGTTCACAGCTCCTAAGTTTAATACCCTTCTCGGGCAAAATCCTGATTTATGTTCCCTTACTCTCCAAGTGAAGTCCAACATCTTGCACAATTTCCCTTACAAGTCCAATGTCCCTCACAGTTTCCCATCATCAATCAATTTGTTCATTCCCTGACATATTTTCTGTAAATGGGGCCTCATGGACCCCTTAGGGTCGTAGAGTTGACTAAGCATTTCCTTGTTTGCAAAGTGGTTGAACACATGCTGGATGCGACCATGGGATTTAGGGGTCAGGTGCTTGTCGACCAGACGAAGGAGCAAGTTTTTGCATTCGGTGAGGATTTCGGGCAACACTTCCTTCTCGTAAGTAAACTCCACTTCGTAGAAACTAATGGCCGTCATTGCTCCATTGTGGAGCTTGTTCTTGAAATCTTCAGCTAGGACCAGTTCCTCGGGGCTGAAACGATTGTGACGATATAAGACGCCAATTTTCACCGCGATCTTGATCAAGTTCTTGATGACTTTTTGAGACTCTGCTTTGTTTTTGGTGTATTCTTTGGACACTCTGTACAGTTCGTCCAAGACCTCACTACTTGTCTCGTCGATGAACATGTTCACCATGGATTTGCTGGCCATGCGACTCAAGATTTTCTTCTGTGCCTGAAGGGCAAGATCTTTGGAACTGAAGGTCTCCATGATCTGCAATGAGAAGAAGGGAAGACACTGATGTATTTTATGGATGAAGATATAGTTCATGAGATGTGGCATCATGTTAAAGAACCTCTTGGTACCTTAAAACCATAAGAGGAACATGAAAAGAAGTCAGTACTCAACGTTCTAAAATATTTTTGGGAATTTTTTGGAGTTCTGAACAACCAATCTACTCAATGTCCCTTTAGACATTGTATTATTGATGATAAATTGATGATTCCTGAGGATATTGTCGAGGTGGTCGTCTGATATTTGACCTTCAACTCTCGTACCGTTGATGCCATTATCAAAGTGCTCCCCTGATATTCGTCCTATAACCCCCATCCTTTAATCCTTTACTGAGATCTGAACTTCACTGCAGTGGACCACCAAGAAGTCCCGATTTTAGTGACAATTGACCCAGGTGGGTCAAGCGACACCATGCGTATTACTGAAGGGTAAGGCTGTGACGTGGTCAAAAGAAGTCATGACGAATGGATATCTGGACAGAGGTCAGGGAAGGTGGCAGAGAATCAGTAGGGTAATCCAGTCAAGGTTTGGGGCAGGTAGCACAGGATCGGAGTCAGATAATGGAGACGCAAGACACAGGAGCAGGTACATTTTTACAGGAACTACCAAGCTACAGTAGATACCTAAATTGTTCAGGCATGGTCCTGAGGTGGAAGATTCCTGAACTATCCATGGAGTACAAAGAGGGAGACTATGGGAACCCTGTGAGTAACCCAGTGGTCAAGGAGGAGTAAGGGAAGAATATGCAAATCTGTCTTCCATGATGTAATTACATCATGGAAGACAGATTTGCATATCCTTCCCATGGTTCCTTGCAAAGTGGAGGGCTAAAGGCTTAATAAGTCTCCACACACCTATATGGTGGTCTCTCCCCAAGGAGTGACGATATCCCCCTAAGGAGGAGTAAGACATGTAAATTTACTTTCCAAACCAAGAAGGTTAAGGGGTGAGGGACAGGAGAACGCTGAACATACACAAAGGTCATCAATTGGCAAGACAGTTGGATCTGTATCTAGATGCCGACTACCACTATTCTGTTTTTTTGGAAGATCTGGACCAATATGGACTACCAACGTCTAATATTTTACACCTTGCCCAAAAAACATTCCAGTCTAGAAGATTATGGACCATACCAGTTGTTCTCAGCCCATATAGCACAATATGGAATATGGACACTATCGTTTATCAAATCGTTTATCGTAAATTCCAAGATAATTGGATTCAAGCCAAAAATTCCCTCTCAAGAAGCTCCAAGTAGAAGCCTACAAGTGGTATTTACATTCCTCCGCGCTGGAGATAATTAGAAGCATTTTTGTGGTCAATATCTGGATAGACTATTATACAGAGATGGTGATAGATTGCCAATATATTTTTGACCTCAAGATGGAAGCCCTCACAGATGTTGTAGAAGATCCCAGTCAGCCTCAGATTTGGTAAGGGTCACCATACATTCCAAGATACATCCTGACTACTACAAGTTTCAGAAGATTGGAACGGTAGAAATTTTAAGTGACTTGTCAAGAGACCAAAAGGGATTCCAGATCTTAACCCACCAACTTCTCACTCTCGAAACTAGAAGAAATCTCGGGGAAAGGCTTAGAAACCAAGAAAGTTTGACCTTAGAATGTTACTTATAAAACCAATTCTAGCCAAAAGCTTCCCAATTTTTCCTTGAGACACCCCAACCCAATTATTTTTACCTAAAAAACATCCCAGGGACACATATAATGTTGCATGGAGGCATGTGGTCAACTTTCAACCAGTGTCGTGGTCCCTTGGTGGGTTTTCGAGGCAGTATTCTAGATGAATGGTCATTGCCCAGAGGAGGAACCCAATTCCCGGGCATTGTACCCTCAAGAGAAGTAGGCTGAACCACCTGTTTGTGGCAGGACCGGCCAACTATGGTCACTGTGACAACTCACCCCCAGTGACGTTAGGGAAAGATTGAATTTCGACATGCCCGATCCTTTGTTCTCACCGAAGGCAAGCCACCATGAAAGATATCTGCCAGCAACGTATTCTTCTCTCCCTGTACATTTGGCCGAACTGAGCTTGCGTGTGTATGGGGTGTGATAGGTGTTGGCTACTAGGTATTTTAGGTGTAAGTCCCCTTTAAGGCCAATCAGTCCATGACTGTAGAGTTACCATCCCACAGTCCAGCCCTATGACCTCGTGGCAATGGTATCTACCACTAGGTCACTCTCGCTTTCCTCAAGGACCATCGGTGCTGCCTTCTCTTCATGCAAGGAGTTGTCCAGAATTGAATAAAGAATGGCTGCTTTCTTATTGAAACAGCACCACACTTGTCTACAGGTAGTCTCTGGTATTGCAGCTCAACATGGACATAAGTCAATATGGACGAGCTGTAATACCTCATACAACCTGTAGACAGGTGTGGAGCTGTTTTAGAAATAAAACAACTTTCTTCTACCAAAATTTTTTTCTATTTTACAATATTCTGTGCAGTATTTTATGAAGTTTCTTTAAAGGGATGTGTGTGATAGTTTATTGGGGTTCAAATGGCGCCCCATTTTTTGAAGAATTTCTATTTAAAGGGGATGTACAGGATTAGAAAAACATGTCTGCTTTCTTCTAGTAAGAGGGTCACAACCAATGTCATGATGTATATGATGATATTGTAGCCTAGCCCCATTCCCTTTAATGGAGCTGCAATACCAGACACAACCTATAGACAGGTGAGGCGCTGTTTCAATAAGAAAGCCCTACTAGATGAACAGGGAGTGGAGATGCAATACCAGACACAACCTATAGACAGGTGGGGTGCTGTTTTAGAAAGAAAGCAAGTCATTGGCCTTACTAGATGAACAGGGAGTTGAGCTGCAATACCAGACACAACCTATAAATAGGTGGGGCGCTGTTTTTAGAAAGAAAGCAAGTCATTGGTTCCACTAGATGAACAGGGAGTGGAGCTGCAATACTAGACACAACCTATGGACAGGTGGGGCGATGTTTTTGGAAGAAAGCAAGTCATTGGCCCTACTAGATGAACATGGAGTTGAGTTGCAATACCAGACACAACCTATGGACAGGTAAGGCGCTGTTTCAATAAGAAAGCCCTACTAGATGAATAGGGAGCTGAGCTGCAATACCAGACACAACCTATGGACAGGTGGGGCGCTGTTTTTAGAAAGAAAGCAAGTCATTGGCCCTACTAGATGAACATGTAGTAGAGTTGCAATACCAGACACAACCTATAGACAAGTGAGGTGTTGTTTTTGGAAGAAAGCAAGTCATTGGCCCTATTAGATGAACAGGGAGTTGAGTTGCAATACCATACGCAACCTATATACAGGTGGGGCGCTATTTTTGGAAGAAAGCAAGTCATTGGCCCTACTAGATGAACAGGGAGTTGAGTTGCAATACCATACGCAACCTATATACAGGTGGGGCGCTATTTTTGGAAGAAAGCAAGTCATTGGCCCTACTAGATGAACAGGGAGTTGAGTTGCAATACCATACGCAACCTATATACAGGTGGGGCGCTATTTTTGGAAGAAAGCAAGTCATTGGCCCTACTAGATGAACAGGGAGTTGAGCTGCAATACCAGACACAACCTATAGACAGGTGAGGCGCTGTTTTTGGCAGAAGGCAGCCATGTTTTCCTAAGTCTGTGATTTTCTTTGTAGCGTCTCCAAGCCGGAGCTTCCCTTATAAATAGCCGGAGGCTGCTGCGGAGTTTATTTGTTGTGTTACCCGTGTGTTTGGCGTGGATGAGTCGCGCGCCGCGCCGCGCAGGATGCAGGAAGTATTTCCTGTTTCATTAGAATAGAAGGAGCTGTACAAACAAGGACCCATTATGTCTGACACTTCACCAGGAGCTACCGAAAAATACACAAACCCCCAGCCATTGTTCTGGGGTGCGCCGCGCTCTCGTGTCACCGCGTGCCTCCAATCTGACCCGTCCACCGTCGTCAATAACAATCGCCCCTCCCCCCCCCCCCATGAAGAAGTCTCTGTAGGGCGGCCAAGAAAGACAGAGTCTAAGCAAGTTTTGCTTCTTCTTTTTGGAAGTGTCCGTTTAACCCCTTGTGCGCCTTCAGACTGATTGTAAAGGGTTGTCACTATCATTATGGCTGTTCCTGGGAAAGCTGGGTGATAAAGCGTTATGGCCGACATTATTGCTCATCCATCTTTCCAAGAGTCCTGGCCAGCTGATCTATATGGTTATGCTATACGACATACCAAGGTCCTGAATAAAGGCCAAACATGTCCTTCTGAACTCTGGAAAAGCTGGGTACATACAGATATGAGTGATTTTTGAGTTCACCCAGCTTTCCTAGAGTCTGGAATGGTAAATTTACTAAGTTACGTAGTGATGTTACTGCTGCCTTATAACTAGCGTAGGTAAATCTCGCTATCAGAACTCTTGGAAAGCTGGGTGATAACCAATATGGCCGTCATCAAACCCTTGAATGGTTAATCTGTATAGATATAACGCCATGCATCCTCTGCTGACATATAGCTAAGCAAATCTGCTATTCAGAACACCAGGAAAGCTGTGTGACCATTCCATTATCGCTCCTTCACCTTTCAGAACTCTAGGAAAGTTGGGTAACAACCATCAAATCATTCTTTCAGCTCATCCGGGTTTCTTACACTCCTGATAAGCAATAATGTCCTGCAACCTTCTGTAAAACGAAACAATCAGAACTCTAGGAAAGTTGGGTGACAACCACCCAATCATCCTTACAGCTCACCCAGCTTTCCTAGATACCTGAATGGCACAGTAGCCTTACAACCTGACAAATCTGCCCTATATAATACATCACCCAGCTTTCCCAGAGTCAGATAAGTAACACATTTGGGCTCATAGAGTCTTAATCCCGGTGCGGCTGGTTCTCTCCCCCTCCGAGGAGCGCAGGGAGATGTTTGCACTCGGCTTTTCGGTCGTCTTAAGAAATAATCCTGTTTACAGAAACATTCCAGAAAAGAGAAGTGAGGCAGAAGACAACCAGATTTGGGGGAGGGGGGAGATATAGCAAACGATCCCCTACTTCCTATTAGATGACTCCTATTACTGAGGCTGGCACCCAGCTTTTGTATATAACTTCACAATCATTGCCTTCCTGCTCCTGCCCTGCCTTCGTTTCGTATCTGTCATTCCGTACATGAACCAGGAGGATCAGGATGAGCAGCACTATAGAGTAGAGCCCTATTACCTAGAAGAATGCTATAGCTTGCAGGAGGCCATAATATGTGAACAGCCCTTTAAAGGGGATGTAACACCTTCCGCACCAACTCCAGCTCTTTACATGCTTTACTAGGCACCGCTCCACTGATTCTGACACAGTTGGAATTTTTTCTCTAGCCCCCACCATTCCTGAGCAATCAGTGCTATCAGTTTCAGTACCCAGGCTGCTACTAGTAATGTGGGCGGTCCTAGACTATCTGCTGAAGCACAGCCCCGCCCAACTTACAGTTTCTAGCTATATGGGGTGCTGAAATTAACAGAAGTGATTGCTCCGGAACAGAATGGGCTAGAGAAAAAATTCTGAGTATGCAGGAATCAGTGGTGCAGTGTCTATTGAAGGACGCAAGGAGATGGAGGTGGTGAGAGGTCCCTTTAATCATGCTGCTAGGTTGGGCTTACAGCTGGACAGTAGGTGACAGTTGTACGGATGCTTCATTATGAATCCTCTCAGCCAATCAGCAGACCTTTAAAGCATCACATGATCATTCCCTACATTTCTGTTTGAGATTCTCCATCACATTCCCAAATTGGAAGGATCCATTAGCTCTCTGGTGGTCCTCAGGTTCTTAATGCTGCCCATAGGGAATAAGAGAAGGGCCTATCTGGGCTGACTCTTCCTCTCCATGTCTGGCTAGTTTCTGTCTATGGTCTTGTACAATAAACCTAAAGCAACCCATTACTACAATAATAGTGAATCATCCCGACTATCATTGTATAGAAAAGTGATCCAATCACATTAAAGCCACTTCCTTAAGCATAACATAACAAAGCTTCAACAGCCAAAATATAGAAAGTCACGATTAAACCAAGATAAGGGAGTCAGCTGAACAACTGTACATAACTGACAACGGTGAAAGATAGTCACAGGGGCAGTCGTCACATAATATACTTACCACATGATACTTACATGTACTATACCTGCAATAATACAGCCCTATATAACTATTATAATACTCCTCCTATGTACAAGAATATAACTATTATAATACTGCTCATATGTACAAGAATATAACTACTATAATACTGCTCCTATGTACAAGAATATAACTACTATAATACTACTCCTATGTACAAGAATATAACTACTATAATTCTACCTCCTATGTACAAGAATATAACTACTATAATACTACCTCTTATATACAAGAATATATCTACTATAATACTACCTCCTATGTACAAGAATATAACTACTATAATACTACTCCTATGTACAAGAATATAACTACTATAATACTGCTCCTATGTACAAGAATATAACTACTATAATACTGCTCCTATGTACAAGAATATAACTACTATAATACTACTCCTATGTACAAGAATATAACTACTATAATACTACCTCCTATGTACAAGAATATAACTACTATAATACTGCTCCTATGTACAAGAATATAACTACTATAATACTGCTCCTATGTACAAGAATATAATTACTATAATACTACCTCCTATGTACAAGAATATAACTACTATAATACTGCTCCTATGTACAAGAATATAACTACTATAATACTACTCCTATGTACAAGAATATAACTACTATAATACTACCTCCTATGTACAAGAATATAACTACTATAATACTGCTCCTATGTACAAGAATATAACTACTATAATACTACTCCTATGTACAAGAATATAACTACTATAATACTACCTCCTATATACAAGAATATATCTACTATAATACTACCCCTATGTACAAGAATATAACTACTATAATACTGCTCCTATGTACAAGAATATATCTACTATAATACTACCCCTATGTACAAGAATATAACTACTATAATACTGCTCCTATGTACAAGAATATAACTACTATAATACTACTCCTATGTACAAGAATATAACTACTATAATACTACTCCTATGTACAAGAATATAACTACTATAATACTGCTCCTATGTACAAGAATATAACTACTATAATACTACTCCTATGTACAAGAATATAACTACTATAATACTGCTCCTATGTACAAGAATATAACTACTATCATACTACTCCTATGTACAAGAATATAACTACTATAATACTGCTCCTATGTACAAGAATATAACTACTATAATACTACGCCTATGTACAAGAATATAACTAATATAATACTACTCCTATGTACAAGAATATAACTACTATAATACTGCTCCTATGTACAAGAATATAACTACTATAATACTGCTCCTATGTACAAGAATATAACTACTATAATACTACTCCTATGTACAAGAATATAACTACTATAATACTACCTCTTATATACAAGAATATATCTACTATAATACTACCCCTATGTACAAGAATATAACTACTATAATACTGCTCCTATGTACAAGAATATAACTACTATAATACTGCTCCTATGTACAAGAATATAACTACTATAATACTACTCCTATGTACAAGAATATAACTACTATAATACTGCTCCTATGTACAAGAATATAACTACTATAATACTACCTCCTATGTACAAGAATATAACTACTATAATACTACTCCTATGTACAAGAATATAACTACTATAATACTGCTCCTATGTACAAGAATATAACTACTATAATACTGCTCCTATGTACAAGAATATAACTACTATAATACTACTCCTATGTACAAGAATATAATTACTATAATACTACCTCCTATGTACAAGAATATAACTACTATAATACTGCTCCTATGTACAAGAATATAACTACTATAATACTACGCCTATTTACAAGAATATAACTAATATAATACTACTCCTATGTACAAGAATATAACTACTATAATACTGCTCCTATGTACAAGAATATAACTACTATAATACTACTCCTATGTACAAGAATATAACTACTATAATACTACTCCTATGTACAAGAATATAACTACTATAATACTGCTCGTATGTACAAGAATATAACTACTATAATACTGCTCCTATGTACAAGAATATAACTACTATAATACTACCTCCTATATACAAGAATATATCTACTATAATACTACCCCTATGTACAAGAATATAACTACTATAATACTGCTCCTATGTACAAGAATATAACTACTATAATACTACTCCTATGTACAAGAATATAATTACTATAATACTACTCCTGTGTACAAGAATATAACTACTATAATACTGCTCCTATGTACAAGAATATAACTACTATAATACTACGCCTATTTACAAGAATATAACTAATATAATACTACTCCTATGTACAAGAATATAACTACTATAATACTGCTCCTATGTACAAGAATATAACTACTATAATACTGCTCCTATGTACAAGAATATAACTACTATAATACTACCTCCTATGTACAAGAGTATAACTACTATAATACTACCTCCTATGCACAAGAATATAACTACTATAATACTACCTCCTATGTACAAGAATATAACTACTATAATACTGCTCCTATGTACAAGAATATAACTACTATAATACTACCTCCTATGTACAAGAATATAACTACTATAATACTACCTCATATGTACAAGAGTATAACTACTATAATACTACCTCCTATGCACAAGAATATAACTACTATAATACTGCTCCTATGTACAAGAATATAACTACTATAATACTACTCCTATGTACAAGAATATAACTACTATAATACTGCTCCTATGTACAAGAATATAACTACTATAATACTGCTCCTATGTACAAGAATATAACTACTATAATACTCCTCCTATGTACAAGAATATAACTACTATAATACTGCCCCCTATGTACAAGAATATAACTACTATAATACTGATCCCATGTACAAGAATATAACTACTATAATACTATCTCCTATGTACAAGAATATACCTACTATAATACCACTCCTATGTACAATATAATAACTACTATAACTATATGACTATAATACTGTAGATTTGGCCTTGGGGTATTATATGGACATCACATATAAATGAGGGTCTCCATTTCGCCCATTATGTGACTGGTATTAGCAGGTTGCTGTAGTGATGATGTCGGTGTGTGGCGGGTTAATCTGCGGTGTGTGTACAGACTGGCTGTACGAGTATTAAACACGGGCCCAGTGACCCCTCGGTATTGGTGACCTCCTCTAATAGAACATTCCCAGTTACATTCCCATTAGCCATCCATCACATTGATTCGTGTTTAATGGGCTTATATAGCCATGAGGTGTTAGCAGTGGCGGTAGACATGCACCGCGGAGCAGTAACCCCTTCACGGTCAGTGCGCTTGTGCAAACCTTAAGAGCACAGTCCTAATTATTTTTTTCACGTATATTATTTTTATGCCCGGGGACATGCCGGTATCGCACAAGCAGCCTGACTCATCTCCAGATAATTTGTGTTTAGTAAGCGGTGTAAACACTGGCAGCGGTGTAGTGTGTACGTGTGCGTGCCTGGCATACAGCGCGTGGGGAGCAGCACTAGATATTCTTTTGTTTAAGCCTCTCCCAGTGTGGTCCAGAGAGAAGTGTGACTGGTGTATGTCATCATCATCCTGAGCGCACCAGGTGAACTGCGATCTATAGGTCACCGCTGAGCTCTAGTGATGTCACCGCTCTCTAGTATAGGGATAGGCTGTATTCTCAGTGATGTCACCGCTCTCTAGTATACGGATAGGCTGTATTCTCAGTGATGTCACCGCTCTCTAGTATACGGATAGGCTGTATTCTCAGTGATGTCACCGCTCTCTAGTATATAGATAGGCTGTATTCTCAGTGATGTCACTGCTCTCTAGTATATGGATAGGCTGTATTCTCAGTGATGTCACTGCTCTCTAGTATATGGATAGGCTGTATTCTCAGTGATGTCACCGCTCTCTAGTATAGGGATAGGCTGTATACTCAGTGATGTCACCGCTCTCTAGTATATAGATAGGCTGTATTCTCAGTGATGTCACCGCTCTCTAGTATAGGGATAGGCTGTATTCTCAGTGATGTCACCGCTCTCTAGTATAGGGATAGGCTGTATTCTCAGTGATGTCACCGCTCTCTAGTATACGGATAGGCTGTATTCTCAGTGATGTCACCGCTCTCTAGTATATAGATAGGCTGTATTCTCAGTGATGTCACCGCTCTCTAGTATATAGATAGGCTGTATTCTCAGTGATGTCACCGCTCTCTAGTATATGGATAGGCTGTATTCTCAGTGATGTCACCGCTCTCTAGTATACAGATAGGCTGTATTCTCAGTGATGTCACCGCTCTCTAGTATACAGATAGGCTGTATTCTCAGTGATGTCACCGCTCTCTAGTATATGGATAGGCTGTATTCTCAGTGATGTCACCGCTCTCTAGTATATAGATAGGCTGTATTCTCAGTGATGTCACCGCTCTCTAGTATACGGATAGGCTGTATTCTCAGTGATGTCACCGCTCTCTAGTATACGGATAGGCTGTATTCTCAGTGATGTCACCGCTCTCTAGTATACGGATAGGCTGTATTCTCAGTGATGTCACCGCTCTCTAGTATACGGATAGGCTGTATACTCAGTGATGTCACCGCTCTCTAGTATATAGATAGGCTGTATTCTCAGTGATGTCACCGCTCTCTAGTATAGGGATAGGCTGTATTCTCAGTGATGTCACCGCTCTCTAGTATAGGGATAGGCTGTATTCTCAGTGATGTCACCGCTCTCTAGTATATAGATAGGCTGTATTCTCAGTGATGTCACCGCTCTCTAGTATATAGATAGGCTGTATTCTCAGTGATGTCACCGCTCTCTAGTATATGGATAGGCTGTATTCTCAGTGATGTCACCGCTCTCTAGTATACAGATAGGCTGTATTCTCAGTGATGTCACCGCTCTCTAGTATATGGATAGGCTGTATTCTCAGTGATGTCACCGCTCTCTAGTATACGGATAGGCTGTATTCTCAGTGATGTCACCGCTCTCTAGTATACGGATAGGCTGTATTCTCAGTGATGTCACCGCTCTCTAGTATACAGATAGGCTGTATTCTCAGTGATGTCACCGCTCTCTAGTATATAGATAGGCTGTATTCTCAGTGATGTCACCGCTCTCTAGTGTATGGATAGGCTGTATTCTCAGTGATGTCACCGCTCTCTAGTATACGGATAGGCTGTATTCTCAGTGATGTCACCGCTCTCTAGTATATGGATAGGCTGTATTCTCAGTGATGTCACCGCTCTCTAGTATACGGATAGGCTGTATTCTCAGTGATGTCACCGCTCTCTAGTATACGGATAGGCTGTATTCTCAGTGATGTCACCGCTCTCTAGTATACAGATAGGCTGTATTCTCAGTGATGTCACCGCTCTCTAGTATATAGATAGGCTGTATTCTCAGTGATGTCACCGCT
Organism: Leptodactylus fuscus; assembly: GCF_031893055.1. Taxonomy (NCBI): domain Eukaryota; kingdom Metazoa; phylum Chordata; class Amphibia; order Anura; family Leptodactylidae; genus Leptodactylus; species Leptodactylus fuscus. The sequence continues at coordinate 149,487,387 of NC_134271.1, forward strand.
CTCTAGTATACGGATAGGCTGTATTCTCAGTGATGTCACCGCTCTCTAGTATATAGATAGCCTGTATTCTCAGTGATGTCACCGCTCTCTAGTATACGGATAGGCTGTATTCTCAGTGATGTCACCGCTCTCTAGTATACGGATAGGCTGTATTCTCAGTGATGTCACCGCTCTCTAGTATACGGATAGGCTGTATTCTCAGTGATGTCACCGCTCTCTAGTATATAGATAGGCTGTATTCTCAGTGATGTCACCGCTCTCTAGTATACGGATAGGCTGTATTCTCAGTGATGTCACCGCTCTCTAGTATACGGATAGGCTGTATTCTCAGTGATGTCACCGCTCTCTAGTATACAGATAGGCTGTATTCTCAGTGATGTCACCGCTCTCTAGTATAGGGATAGGCTGTATTCTCAGTGATGTCACCGCTCTCTAGTATACGGATAGGCTGTATTCTCAGTGATGTCACCGCTCTCTAGTATACGGATAGGCTGTATTCTCAGTGATGTCACCGCTCTCTAGTATATAGATAGGCTGTATTCTCAGTGATGTCACCGCTCTCTAGTATATAGATAGGCTGTATTCTCAGTGATGTCACCGCTCTCTAGTATACGGATAGGCTGTATTCTCAGTGATGTCACCGCTCTCTAGTATACAGATAGGCTGTATTCTCAGTGATGTCACCGCTCTCTAGTATAGGGATAGGCTGTATTCTCAGTGATGTCACCGCTCTCTAGTATACGGATAGGCTGTATTCTCAGTGATGTCACCGCTCTCTAGTATACGGATAGGCTGTATTCTCAGTGATGTCACCGCTCTCTAGTATATAGATAGGCTGTATTCTCAGTGATGTCACCGCTCTCTAGTATACGGATAGGCTGTATTCTCAGTGATGTCACCGCTCTCTAGTATACGGATAGGCTGTATTCTCAGTGATGTCACCGCTCTCTAGTATATGGATAGGCTGTATTCTCAGTGATGTCACCGCTCTCTAGTATACGGATAGGCTGTATTCTCAGTGATGTCACCGCTCTCTAGTATACGGATAGGCTGTATTCTCAGTGATGTCACCGCTCTCTAGTATATAGATAGGCTGTATTCTCAGTGATGTTACTGCTCTCTAGTATATGGATAGGCTGTATTCTCAGTGATGTCACTGCTCTCTAGTATATGGATAGGCTGTATTCTCAGTGATGTCACCGCTCTCTAGTATATGGATAGGCTGTATTCTCAGTGATGTCACCGCTCTCTAGTATATGGATAGGCTGTATTCTCAGTGATGTCACTGCTCTCTAGTATATGGATAGGCTGTATTCTCAGTGATGTCACCGCTCTCTAGTATAGGGATAGGCTGTATTCTCAGTGATGTCACCGCTCTCTAGTATATGGATAGGCTGTATTCTCAGTGATGTCACCGCTCTCTAGTATACGGATAGGCTGTATTCTCAGTGATGTCACCGCTCTCTAGTATATAGATAGGCTGTATTCTCAGTGATGTCACCGCTCTCTAGTATATAGATAGGCTGTATTCTCAGTGATGTCACCGCTCTCTAGTATATGGATAGGCTGTATTCTCAGTGATGTCACCGCTCTCTAGTATACGGATAGGCTGTATTCTCAGTGATGTCACCGCTCTCTAGTATATGGATAGGCTGTATTCTCAGTGATGTCACCGCTCTCTAGTATACGGATAGGCTGTATTCTCAGTGATGTCACCGCTCTCTAGTATATGGATAGGCTGTATTCTCAGTGATGTCACCGCTCTCTAGTATACGGATAGGCTGTATTCTCAGTGATGTCACCGCTCTCTAGTATATGGATAGGCTGTATTCTCAGTGATGTCACCGCTCTCTAGTATATGGATAGGCTGTATTCTCAGTGATGTCACCGCTCTCTAGTATACGGATAGGCTGTATTCTCAGTGATGTCACCGCTCTCTAGTATACGGATAGGCTGTATTCTCAGTGATGTCACCGCTCTCTAGTATATAGATAGGCTGTATTCTCAGTGATGTCACCGCTCTCTAGTATATAGATAGG